>NW_027225720.1:0-100997 GCF_038994185.2 Dermacentor albipictus | reverse complement strand
ATGCATCTTTGGTAGACGCGGACGCAGTTTTCTGCCAACCGCACGATATGCATGCAAATGGTGCTTTTGGCAGAACGCGCACGTGGATTTCTAACAAACGACATGAAAAGCATGCCGATGCTGCTCTTTTTAGCACCAGCACATGGATTTGTGCAAAATGCGTTTTAAGCATGCGCATCCATCTTTTGGAAGATGCGGACGCAGTTTTCTGCAAAACAACACGACATGCATGCTAAGGGTGCTTTTGGCAGAACGCGCACGTGGATGTCTACCAAACGACGTGAAAAGCATGCAGATGCTGCTCTTTTTAGCACCCGCACATGGATTTGTGCCAAAACGCGTTTTAAGCATGCGCATGCATCTTTTGGTAGACGCGGATGCAGTTTTCTGCAAAACCACACGATATGCATGCAAATGGTGCTTTTGGCAGAACGCGCACGTGGATTTCTACCAAACGACGTGAAAAGCATGCCGATGGGGCTCTTTTTAGCACACGCACATGGATTTGTGCCAAAACACGTTTTACGCATGCACATGCATCTTTTGGTAGACGCGGACGCAGTTTTCTGCAAAACCACACGATATCCATGCAAATGGTGCTTTTGCAGAACGCGCACGTGGATGTCTACCAAACGACGTGAAAAGCATGCCGATGCTGCTCTTTTTAGCACCCGCACATGGATTTGTGCCGAAACGCGTTTTAAGCATGCACATGCATCTTTTGGAAGACGCGGACGCAGTTTTCTGCAAAACCACACGACATGCATGCTAAGGGTGCTTTTGGCAGAACGCGCACGTCGATTTCTGCCAAACGACGTGAAAAGCATGCCGATGCTGCTCTTTTTAGCACCCGCACATGGATTTGTGCCGAAACGTGTTTTAAGCATGCACATGCATCTTTTGGTAGACGCGGACGCAGTTTCTGCAAAACCACACGATATGGATGCAAATTGTGCTTTTGGCAGAACGCGCACGTGGATTTCTACCAAACGACGTGAAAAGCATGCCGATGGGGCTCTTTTAGCACACGCACATGGATTTGTGCCAAAACGCGTTTTACACATGCACATGCATCTTTTGGTAGACGGCGGACGCAGTTTTCTGCAAAACCACACGATATGCATGCAAATGGTGCTTTTGGCAGAACGCGCACGTGGATTTCTACCAAACGACGTGAAAAGCATGCCGATGCTGGTCTTTTTAGCACCGGCACATGGATTTGTGCCAAAACGCGTTTTGAGCATGCACATGCATCTTTTGGTAGACGCGGACGCAGTTTTCTGTAAAGCACACGATATGCATGCAAATGGTGCTTTTGGCAGAACGCGCACGTGGATTTTCTACCGAAAAACGACGTGAAAAGCATGCCGATGGGGCTCTTTTTAGCACACGCACATGGATTTGTGCCAAAACGCGTTTTACGCATGCACATGCATCTTTTGGTAGACGCGGACGCAGTTTTCTGCAAAACCACACGATATCCATGCAAATGGTGCTTTTGGCAGAACGCGCACGTGGATGTCTACCAAACGACGTGAAAAGCATGCCGATGCTGCTCTTTTTAGCACGCGCACATGGATTTTTGCCAAAACGCGTTTTAAGCATGCACATCCATCTTTTCGTTGACACGGACGCAGTTTTCTGCAAAACCACACGATATGCATGCAAATGGTGCTTTTGGCAGAACGCGCACGTGGATTTCTACCAAACGACGTGAAAAGCATTCCGATGGGGCTCTTTTTAGCACACGCACATGGAGTTGTGCCAAAACGCGTTTTACGCATGCACATGCATCTTTTGGTAGACGCGGACGCAGTTTTCTACAAAACCACACGATATGCATGCAAATGGTGCTTTTGGCCGAACGCGCACGTGGATTTCTACCAAACGACGTGAAAAGCATGCCGATGCTGCTCTTTTTAGCACCCGCACATGGATTTGTGCCAAAACGCGTTTCAAGCATGCAGATGCATCTTTGGAAGACGCGGACGCAGTTTTCTGCAAACCACACGACATGCATGCTAAGGGTGCTTTTGGCAGAACGCGCACGTGGATTTCTACCAAACGACGTGAACAGCATGCCGATGCTGCTCTTTTTAGCACCCGCACATGGATTTGTGCCGAAACGCGTTTTAAGCATGCACATGCATCTTTTGTAGACGCGACGCAGTTTACTGCAAAACCACACGATATGCATCCAAATGGTGCTTTTGGCAGAACGCGCACGTCGATTTCTGCCAAACGACGTGAAAAGCATGCCGATGCTGCTCTCTTTAGCACCCGCACATGGATTTGTGCCAAAACGCGTTTTAAGCATACACATGCATCTTTTGGTAGACGCGGACGCAGTTTTCTGCCAACCGCACGATATGCATGCAAATGGTGCTTTTGGCAGAACGCGCACGTGGATTTCTAACAAACGACATGAAAAGCATGCCGATGCTGCTCTTTTTAGCACCAGCACATGGATTTGTGCCAAAATGCGTTTTAGCATGCGCATCTATCTTTTGGCAGACGCGGACGCAGTTTTCTGCCAAACCGCACGATATGCATGCAAATGGTGCTTTTGGCAGAACGCGCACGTGGATTTCTAACAAACGACGTGAAAAGCATGCCGATGCTGCTCTTTTAGCACCAGCACATGGATTTGTGCCAAAATGCGTTTTAAGCATGCGCATGCATCTTTTGGAAGACGCGGACGCAGTTTTCTGCAAAACAACACGACATGCATGCTAAGGGTGCTTTTGGCAGAACGCGCACGTGGATGTCTACCAAACGACGTGAAAAGCATGCAGATGCTGCTCTTTTTAGCACCCGCACATGGATTTGTGCCAAAACGCGTTTTAAGCATGCGCATGCATCTTTTGGTAGACGCGGATGCAGTTTTCTGCAAAACCACACGATATGCATGCAGATGGTGCTTTTGGCAGAACGCGCACGTGGATTTCTACCAAACGACGTGAAAAGCATGCCGATGGGGCTCTTTTTAGCACACGCACATGGATTTGTGCCAAAACACGTTTTACGCATGCACATGCATCTTTGGTAGACGCGGACGCAGTTTTCTGCAAAACCACACGATATCCATGCAAATGGTGCTTTTGGCAGAACGCGCACGTGGATGTCTACCAAACGACGTGAAAAGCATGCCGATGCTGCTCTTTTTAGCACCCGCACATGGATTTGTGCCGAAACGCGTTTTAAGCATGCACATGCATCTTTTGAAGACGCGGACGCAGTTTTCTGCAAAACCACACGACATGCATGCTAAGGGTGCTTTTGCAGAACGCGCACGTCGATTTCTGCCAAACGACGTGAAAAGCATGCCGATGCTGCTCTTTTAGCACCCGCACATGGATTTGTGCCGAAACGTGTTTAAGCATGCACATGCATCTTTTGGTAGACGCGGACGCAGTTTTCTGCAAAACCACACGATATGGATGCAAATTGTGCTTTTGGCAGAACGCGCACGTGGATTTCTACCAAACGACGTGAAAAGCATGCCGATGGGGCTCTTTTTAGCACACGCACATGGATTTGTGCCAAAACGCGTTTTACACATGCACATGCATCTTTTGGTAGACGCGGACGCAGTTTTCTGCAAAACCACACGATATGCATGCAAATGGTGCTTTTGGCAGAACGCGCACGTGGATTTCTACCAAACGACGTGAAAAGCATGCCGATGCTGGTCTTTTTTAGCACCGGCACATGGATTTGTGCCAAAACGCGTTTTGAGCATGCACATGCATCTTTTGGTAGACGCGGACGCAGTTTCTGTAAAGCACACGATATGCATGCAAATGGTGCTTTTGGCAGAACGCGCACGTGGATTTCTACCAAACGACGTGAAAAGCATCCCGATGCTGCTCTTTTTAGCACACGCACATGGATTTGTGCCAAAACGCGTTTTACGCATGCACATGCATCTTTTGGTAGACGCGGACGCAGTTTTCTGCAAACCACACGATATCCATGCAAATGGTGCTTTTGGCAGAACGCGCACGTGGATGTTTACCAAACGACGTGAAAAGCATGCCGATGCTGCTCTTTTTAGCACGCGCACATGGAGTTTTGCCAAAACGCGTTTTAAGCATGCACATCCATCTTTTGGTTGACACGGACGCAGTTTTCTGCAAAACCACACGATATGCATGCAAATGGTGCTTTTGCAGAACGCGCGCGTGGATTTCTACCAAACGACGTGAAAAGCATGCCGATGGGGCTCTTTTAGCACACGCACATGGATTTGTGCCAAAACGCGTTTTACGCATGCACATGCATCTTTTGGTAGACGCGGACGCAGTTTTCTACAAAACCACACGATATGCATGCAAATTGTGCTTTTGGCAGAACGCGCACGTGGATTTCTACCAAACGACGTGAACAGCATGCCGATGCTGCTTTTTTTAGCACCCGCACATGGATTTGTGCCGAAACGCGTTTTAAGCATGCACATGCATCTTTTGGTAGACGCGGACGCAGTTTTCTGCAAAACCGCACGATATGCATGCAAATGGTGCTTTTGCAGAACGCGCACGTGGATTTCTAACAAACGACATGAAAAGCATGCCGATGCTGCTCTTTTTAGCACCAGCACATGGATTTGTGCCAAAATGCGTTTTAAGATTGCGCATCCATCTTTTGGTAGACACGGACGCAGTTTTCTTCAAAACCACACGATATGCATGCAAATGGTGCTTTTGGCAGAACGCGCACGTGGATTTCTACCAAACGACGTGAAAAGCATGCCGATGCTGGTCTTTTTAGCACCGGCACATGGATTTGTGCCAAAACGCGTTTTGAGCATGCACATGCATCTTTTGGTAGACGCGGACGCAGTTTTCTGTAAGCACACGATATGCATGCAAATGGTGCTTTTGGCAGAACGCGCACGTGGATTTCTACCAAACGACGTGAAAAGCATCCCGATGCTGCTCTTTTTAGCACACGCACATGGATTTGTGCCAAAACGCGTTTTACGCATGCACATGCATCTTTTGGTAGACGCGGACGCAGTTTTCTGCAAAACCACACGATATCCATGCAAATGGTGCTTTTGGCAGAACGCGCACGTGGATGTTTACCAAACGACGTGAAAAGCATGCCGATGCTGCTCTTTTTAGCACGCGCACATGGAGTTTTGCCAAAACGCGTTTTAAGCATGCACATCCATCTTTTGGTTGACACGGACGCAGTTTTCTGCAAAACCACACGATATGCATGCAAATGGTGCTTTTGGCAGAACGCGCGCGTGGATTTCTACCAAACGACGTGAAAAGCATGCCGATGGGGCTCTTTTTAGCACACGCACATGGATTTGTGCCAAAACGCGTTTTACGCATGCACATGCATCTTTTGGTAGACGCGGACGCAGTTTTCTACAAAACCACACGATATGCATGCAAATGGTGCTTTGGCCGAACGCGCACGTGGATTTCTACCAAACGACGTGAACAGCATGCCGATGCTGCTCTTTTAGCACCCGCACATGGATTTGTGCCGAAACGCGTTTTAAGCATGCACATGCATCTTTGGAAGACGCGGACGCAGTTTTCTGCAAAAACCACACGACATGCATGCTAAGGGTGCTTTTGGCAGAACGCGCACGTCGATTTCTGCCAAACGACGTGAAAAGCATGCCGATGCTGCTCTTTTTAGCACCCGCACATGGATTTGTGCCGAAACGTGTTTTAAGCATGCACATGCATCTTTTGGTAGACGCGGACGCAGTTTTCTGCCAAACCGCACGATATGCATGCAAATGGTGCTTTTGGCAGAACGCGCACGTGGATTTCTAACAAACGACATGAAAAGCATGCCGATGCTGCTCTTTTTAGCACCAGCACATGGATTTGTGCCAAAATGCGTTTTAAGCATGCGCATCCATCTTTTGGAAGATGCGGACGCAGTTTTCTGCAAACAACACGACATGCATGCTAAGGGTGCTTTTGGCAGAACGCGCACGTGGATGTCTACCAAACGACGTGAAAAGCATGCAGATGCTGCTCTTTTTAGCACCCGCACATGGATTTGTGCCAAAACGCGTTTTAAGCATGCGCATGCATCTTTTGGTAGACGCGGATGCAGTTTTCTGCAAAACCACACGATATGCATGCAAATGGTGCTTTTGGCAGAACGCGCACGTGGATTTCTACCAAACGACGTGAAAAGCATGCCGATGGGGCTCTTTTTAGCACACGCACATGGATTTGTGCCAAAACACGTTTTACGCATGCACATGCATCTTTTGGTAGACGCGGACGCAGTTTTCTGCAAAACCACACGATATCCATGCAAATGGTGCTTTTGGCAGAACGCGCACGTGGATGTCTACCAAACGACGTGAAAAGCATGCCGATGCTGCTCTTTTTAGCACCCGCACATGGATTTGTGCCGAAACGCGTTTTAAGCATGCACATGCATCTTTTGGAAGACGCGGACGCAGTTTTCTGCAAAACCACACGACATGCATGCTAAGGGTGCTTTTGGCAGAACGCGCACGTCGATTTCTGCCAAACGACGTGAAAAGCATGCCGATGCTGCTCTTTTTAGCACCCGCACATGGATTTGTGCCGAAACGTGTTTTAAGCATGCACATGCATCTTTTGGTAGACGCGGACGCAGTTTTCTGCAAAACCACACGATATGGATGCAAATTGTGCTTTTGGCAGAACGCGCACGTGGATTTCTACCAAACGACGTGAAAAGCATGCCGATGGGGCTCTTTTTAGCACACGCACATGGATTTGTGCCAAAACGCGTTTTACACATGCACATGCATCTTTTGGTAGACGCGGACGCAGTTTTCTGCAAAACCACACGATATGCATGCAAATGGTGCTTTTGGCAGAACGCGCACGTGGATTTCTACCAAACGACGTGAAAAGCATGCCGATGCTGGTCTTTTTAGCACCGGCACATGGATTTGTGCCAAAACGCGTTTTGAGCATGCACATGCATCTTTTGGTAGACGCGGACGCAGTTTTCTGTAAAGCACACGATATGCATGCAAATGGTGCTTTTGGCAGAACGCGCACGTGGATTTCTACCAAACGACGTGAAAAGCATGCCGATGGGGCTCTTTTTAGCACACGCACATGGATTTGTGCCAAAACGCGTTTTACGCATGCACATGCATCTTTTGGTAGACGCGGACGCAGTTTTCTGCAAAACCACACGATATCCATGCAAATGGTGCTTTTGGCAGAACGCGCACGTGGATGTCTACCAAACGACGTGAAAAGCATGCCGATGCTGCTCTTTTTAGCACGCGCACATGGATTTTTGCCAAAACGCGTTTTAAGCATGCACATCCATCTTTTCGTTGACACGGACGCAGTTTTCTGCAAAACCACACGATATGCATGCAAATGGTGCTTTTGGCAGAACGCGCACGTGGATTTCTACCAAACGACGTGAAAAGCATTCCGATGGGGCTCTTTTTAGCACACGCACATGGAGTTGTGCCAAAACGCGTTTTACGCATGCACATGCATCTTTTGGTAGACGCGGACGCAGTTTTCTACAAAACCACACGATATGCATGCAAATGGTGCTTTTGGCCGAACGCGCACGTGGATTTCTACCAAACGACGTGAAAAGCATGCCGATGCTGCTCTTTTTAGCACCCGCACATGGATTTGTGCCAAAACGCGTTTCAAGCATGCAGATGCATCTTTTGGAAGACGCGGACGCAGTTTTCTGCAAAACCACACGACATGCATGCTAAGGGTGCTTTTGGCAGAACGCGCACGTGGATTTCTACCAAACGACGTGAACAGCATGCCGATGCTGCTCTTTTTAGCACCCGCACATGGATTTGTGCCGAAACGCGTTTTAAGCATGCACATGCATCTTTTGGTAGACGCGGACGCAGTTTTCTGCAAAACCACACGATATGCATCCAAATGGTGCTTTTGGCAGAACGCGCACGTCGATTTCTGCCAAACGACGTGAAAAGCATGCCGATGCTGCTCTCTTTAGCACCCGCACATGGATTTGTGCCAAAACGCGTTTTAAGCATACACATGCATCTTTTGGTAGACGCGGACGCAGTTTTCTGCCAAACCGCACGATATGCATGCAAATGGTGCTTTTGGCAGAACGCGCACGTGGATTTCTAACAAACGACATGAAAAGCATGCCGATGCTGCTCTTTTTAGCACCAGCACATGGATTTGTGCCAAAATGCGTTTTAAGCATGCGCATCTATCTTTTGGAAGACGCGGACGCAGTTTTCTGCCAAACCGCACGATATGCATGCAAATGGTGCTTTTGGCAGAACGCGCACGTGGATTTCTAACAAACGACGTGAAAAGCATGCCGATGCTGCTCTTTTTAGCACCAGCACATGGATTTGTGCCAAAATGCGTTTTAAGCATGCGCATGCATCTTTTGGAAGACGCGGACGCAGTTTTCTGCAAAACAACACGACATGCATGCTAAGGGTGCTTTTGGCAGAACGCGCACGTGGATGTCTACCAAACGACGTGAAAAGCATGCAGATGCTGCTCTTTTTAGCACCCGCACATGGATTTGTGCCAAAACGCGTTTTAAGCATGCGCATGCATCTTTTGGTAGACGCGGATGCAGTTTTCTGCAAAACCACACGATATGCATGCAGATGGTGCTTTTGGCAGAACGCGCACGTGGATTTCTACCAAACGACGTGAAAAGCATGCCGATGGGGCTCTTTTTAGCACACGCACATGGATTTGTGCCAAAACACGTTTTACGCATGCACATGCATCTTTTGGTAGACGCGGACGCAGTTTTCTGCAAAACCACACGATATCCATGCAAATGGTGCTTTTGGCAGAACGCGCACGTGGATGTCTACCAAACGACGTGAAAAGCATGCCGATGCTGCTCTTTTTAGCACCCGCACATGGATTTGTGCCGAAACGCGTTTTAAGCATGCACATGCATCTTTTGGAAGACGCGGACGCAGTTTTCTGCAAAACCACACGACATGCATGCTAAGGGTGCTTTTGGCAGAACGCGCACGTCGATTTCTGCCAAACGACGTGAAAAGCATGCCGATGCTGCTCTTTTTAGCACCCGCACATGGATTTGTGCCGAAACGTGTTTTAAGCATGCACATGCATCTTTTGGTAGACGCGGACGCAGTTTTCTGCAAAACCACACGATATGGATGCAAATTGTGCTTTTGGCAGAACGCGCACGTGGATTTCTACCAAACGACGTGAAAAGCATGCCGATGGGGCTCTTTTTAGCACACGCACATGGATTTGTGCCAAAACGCGTTTTACACATGCACATGCATCTTTTGGTAGACGCGGACGCAGTTTTCTGCAAAACCACACGATATGCATGCAAATGGTGCTTTTGGCAGAACGCGCACGTGGATTTCTACCAAACGACGTGAAAAGCATGCCGATGCTGGTCTTTTTAGCACCGGCACATGGATTTGTGCCAAAACGCGTTTTGAGCATGCACATGCATCTTTTGGTAGACGCGGACGCAGTTTTCTGTAAAGCACACGATATGCATGCAAATGGTGCTTTTGGCAGAACGCGCACGTGGATTTCTACCAAACGACGTGAAAAGCATCCCGATGCTGCTCTTTTTAGCACACGCACATGGATTTGTGCCAAAACGCGTTTTACGCATGCACATGCATCTTTTGGTAGACGCGGACGCAGTTTTCTGCAAAACCACACGATATCCATGCAAATGGTGCTTTTGGCAGAACGCGCACGTGGATGTTTACCAAACGACGTGAAAAGCATGCCGATGCTGCTCTTTTTAGCACGCGCACATGGAGTTTTGCCAAAACGCGTTTTAAGCATGCACATCCATCTTTTGGTTGACACGGACGCAGTTTTCTGCAAAACCACACGATATGCATGCAAATGGTGCTTTTGGCAGAACGCGCGCGTGGATTTCTACCAAACGACGTGAAAAGCATGCCGATGGGGCTCTTTTTAGCACACGCACATGGATTTGTGCCAAAACGCGTTTTACGCATGCACATGCATCTTTTGGTAGACGCGGACGCAGTTTTCTACAAAACCACACGATATGCATGCAAATTGTGCTTTTGGCAGAACGCGCACGTGGATTTCTACCAAACGACGTGAACAGCATGCCGATGCTGCTTTTTTTAGCACCCGCACATGGATTTGTGCCGAAACGCGTTTTAAGCATGCACATGCATCTTTTGGTAGACGCGGACGCAGTTTTCTGCAAAACCGCACGATATGCATGCAAATGGTGCTTTTGGCAGAACGCGCACGTGGATTTCTAACAAACGACATGAAAAGCATGCCGATGCTGCTCTTTTTAGCACCAGCACATGGATTTGTGCCAAAATGCGTTTTAAGATTGCGCATCCATCTTTTGGTAGACACGGACGCAGTTTTCTTCAAAACCACACGATATGCATGCAAATGGTGCTTTTGGCAGAACGCGCACGTGGATTTCTACCAAACGACGTGAAAAGCATGCCGATGCTGGTCTTTTTAGCACCGGCACATGGATTTGTGCCAAAACGCGTTTTGAGCATGCACATGCATCTTTTGGTAGACGCGGACGCAGTTTTCTGTAAAGCACACGATATGCATGCAAATGGTGCTTTTGGCAGAACGCGCACGTGGATTTCTACCAAACGACGTGAAAAGCATCCCGATGCTGCTCTTTTTAGCACACGCACATGGATTTGTGCCAAAACGCGTTTTACGCATGCACATGCATCTTTTGGTAGACGCGGACGCAGTTTTCTGCAAAACCACACGATATCCATGCAAATGGTGCTTTTGGCAGAACGCGCACGTGGATGTTTACCAAACGACGTGAAAAGCATGCCGATGCTGCTCTTTTTAGCACGCGCACATGGAGTTTTGCCAAAACGCGTTTTAAGCATGCACATCCATCTTTTGGTTGACACGGACGCAGTTTTCTGCAAAACCACACGATATGCATGCAAATGGTGCTTTTGGCAGAACGCGCGCGTGGATTTCTACCAAACGACGTGAAAAGCATGCCGATGGGGCTCTTTTTAGCACACGCACATGGATTTGTGCCAAAACGCGTTTTACGCATGCACATGCATCTTTTGGTAGACGCGGACGCAGTTTTCTACAAAACCACACGATATGCATGCAAATTGTGCTTTTGGCAGAACGCGCACGTGGATTTCTACCAAACGACGTGAACAGCATGCCGATGCTGCTTTTTTTAGCACCCGCACATGGATTTGTGCCGAAACGCGTTTTAAGCATGCACATGCATCTTTTGGTAGACGCGGACGCAGTTTTCTGCAAAACCGCACGATATGCATGCAAATGGTGCTTTTGGCAGAACGCGCATGTGGATTTCTAACAAACGACATGAAAAGCATGCCGATGCTGCTCTTTTTAGCACCAGCACATGGATTTGTGCCAAAATGCGTTTTAAGATTGCGCATCCATCTTTTGGTAGACACGGACGCAGTTTTCTTCAAAACCACACGATATGCATGCAAATGGTGCTTTTGGCAGAACGCGCACGTGGATTTCTACCAAACGACGTGAAAAGCATGCCGATGGGGCTCTTTTTAGCACACGCACATGGATTTGTGCCAAAACGCGTTTTACGCATGCACATGCATCTTTTGGTAGACGCGGACGCAGTTTTCTGCAAAACCACACGATATCCATGCAAATGGTGCTTTTGGCAGAACGCGCACGTGGATGTCTACCAAACGACGTGAAAAGCATGCCGATGCTGCTCTTTTTAGCACGCGCACATGGATTTTTGCCAAAACGCGTTTTAAGCATGCACATCCATCTTTTGGTTGACACGGACGCAGTTTTCTGCAAAACCACACGATATGCATGCAAATGGTGCTTTTGGCCGAACGCGCACGTGGATTTCTACCAAACGACGTGAAAAGCATGCCGATGCTGCTCTTTTTAGCACACGCACATGGAGTTGTGCCAAAACGCGTTTTACGCATGCACATGCATCTTTTGGTAGACGCGGACGCAGTTTTCTACAAAACCACACGATATGCATGCAAATGGTGCTTTTGGCCGAACGCGCACGTGGATTTCTACCAAACGACGTGAAAAGCATGCCGATGCTGCTCTTTTTAGCACCCGCACATGGATTTGTGCCAAAACGCGTTTCAAGCATGCAGATGCATCTTTTGGAAGACGCGGACGCAGTTTTCTGCAAAACCACACGACATGCATGCTAAGGGTGCTTTTGGCAGAACGCGCACGTGGATTTCTACCAAACGACGTGAACAGCATGCCGATGCTGCTCTTTTTAGCACCCGCACATGGATTTGTGCCGAAACGCGTTTTAAGCATGCACATGCATCTTTTGGTAGACGCGGACGCAGTTTTCTGCAAAACCACACGATATGCATCCAAATGGTGCTTTTGGCAGAACGCGCACGTCGATTTCTGCCAAACGACGTGAAAAGCATGCCGATGCTGCTCTTTTTAGCACCCGCACATGGATTTGTGCCAAAACGCGTTTTAAGCATGCACATGCATCTTTTGGTAGACGCGGACGCAGTTTTCTGCCAAACCGCACGATATGCATGCAAATGGTGCTTTTGGCAGAACGCGCACGTGGATTTCTAACAAACGACATGAAAAGCATGCCGATGCTGCTCTTTTTAGCACCAGCACATGGATTTGTGCCAAAATGCGTTTTAAGCATGCGCATCTATCTTTTGGAAGACGCGGACGCAGTTTTCTGCAAAACAACACGACATGCATGCTAAGGGTGCTTTTGGCAGAACGCGCACGTGGATTTCTACCAAACGACGTGAAAAGCATGCAGATGCTGCTCTTTTTAGCACCCGCACATGGATTTGTGCCAAAACGCGTTTTAAGCATGCGCATGCATCTTTTGGTAGACGCGGATGCAGTTTTCTGCAAAACCACACGATATGCATGCAAATGGTGCTTTTGGCAGAACGCGCACGTGGATTTCTACCAAACGACGTGAAAAGCATGCCGATGGGGCTCTTTTTAGCACACGCACATGGATTTGTGCCAAAACGCGTTTTACGCATGCACATGCATCTTTTGGTAGACGCGGACGCAGTTTTCTGCAAAACCACACGATATCCATGCAAATGGTGCTTTTGGCAGAACGCGCACGTGGATTTCTAACAAACGACATGAAAAGCATGCCGATGGGGCTCTTTTTAGCACACGCACATGGATTTGTGCCAAAACGCGTTTTACGCATGCACATGCATCTTTTGGTAGACGCGGACGCAGTTTTCTGCAAAACCACACGATATCCATGCAAATGGTGCTTTTGGCAGAACGCGCACGTGGATGTCTACCAAACGACGTGAAAAGCATGCCGATGCTGCTCTTTTTAGCACGCGCACATGGATTTTTGCCAAAACGCGTTTTAAGCATGCACATCCATCTTTTGGTTGACACGGACGCAGTTTTCTGCAAAACCACACGATATGCATGCAAATGGTGCTTTTGGCAGAACGCGCACGTGGATTTCTACCAAACGACGTGAAAAGCATGCCGATGGGGCTCTTTTTAGCACACGCACATGGATTTGTGCCAAAACGCGTTTTACGCATGCACATGCATCTTTTGGTAGACGCGGACGCAGTTTTCTACAAAACCACACGATATGCATGCAAATGGTGCTTTTGGCCGAACGCGCACGTGGATTTCTACCAAACAACGTGAACAGCATGCCGATGCTGCTCTTTTTAGCACCCGCACATGGATTTGTGCCGAAACGCGTTTTAAGCATGCACATGCATCTTTTGGAAGACGCGGACGCAGTTTTCTGCAAAACCACACGACATGCATGCTAAGGGTGCTTTTGGCAGAACGCGCACGTCGATTTCTGCCAAACGACGTGAAAAGCATGCCGATGCTGCTCTTTTTAGCACCCGCACATGGATTTGTGCCGAAACGTGTTTTAAGCATGCACATGCATCTTTTGGTAGACGCGGACGCAGTTTTCTGCCAAACCGCACGATATGCATGCAAATGGTGCTTTTGGCAGAACGCGCACGTGGATTTCTAACAAACGACATGAAAAGCATGCCGATGCTGCTCTTTTTAGCACAGCACATGGATTTGTGCCAAAATGCGTTTTAAGCATGCGCATCCATCTTTGGAAGACGCGGACGCAGTTTTCTGCAAAACAACACGACATGCATGCTAAGGGTGCTTTTGGCAGAACGCGCACGTGGATGTCTACCAAACGACGTGAAAAGCATGCAGATGCTGCTCTTTTTAGCACCCGCACATTGATTTGTGCAAAACGCGTTTTAAGCATGCGCATGCATCTTTTGGTAGACGCGGATGCAGTTTTCTGCAAAACCACACGATATGCATGCAAATGGTGCTTTTGGCAGAACGCGCACGTGGATTTCTACCAAACGACGTGAAAAGCATGCCGATGGGGCTCTTTTTAGCACACGCACATGGATTTGTGCCAAAACACGTTTTACGCATGCACATGCATCTTTTGGTAGACGCGGACGCAGTTTTCTGCAAAACCACACGATATCCATGCAAATGGTGCTTTTGGCAGAACGCGCACGTGGATGTCTACCAAACGACGTGAAAAGCATGCCGATGCTGCTCTTTTTAGCACCCGCACATGGATTTGTGCCGAAACGCGTTTTAAGCATGCACATGCATCTTTTGGAAGACGCGGACGCAGTTTTCTGCAAAACCACACGACATGCATGCTAAGGGTGCTTTTGGCAGAACGCGCACGTCGATTTCTGCCAAACGACGTGAAAAGCATGCCGATGCTGCTCTTTTTAGCACCCGCACATGGATTTGTGCCGAACGTGTTTTAAGCATGCACATGCATCTTTTGGTAGACGCGGACGCAGTTTTCTGCAAAACCACACGATATGCATGCAAATGGTGCTTTTGGCAGAACGCGCACGTCTATTTCTACCAAACGACGTGAAAAGCATGCCGATGCTGCTCTTTTAGAACCCGCACATGGATTTGTGCCAAAACGCGTTTTAAGCATGCACATGCATCTTTTGTAGACGCGGACGCAGTTTTCTGCAAAACCACACGATATGCATGCAAATGGTGCTTTTGGCACCATTTCCCAAGGGAAGGGAGGCGTAGCAGGGGGCGGCAGAAAGTTAGGTGGGCGGATGAGATTAAGAAGTTTGCAGGGATGGCGTGGCCACAATTAGTACATGACCGGGGTTGTTGGAGAAATATGGGAGAGGCCTTTGCCCTGCAGTGGGCGTACCAGGCGGATGATGGTGATGATGATGATGGTGCGTTGGCAGAACGCGCACGTGGATTTCTACCAATCGACTTCAATAGCAATGCCGATGCTGCTCTTTTTAGCACCCGCACATGGATTTGTGTCGAAACGCGTTTTAAGCATGCGCATGCATCTTTTGGTAGACGCGGACGCAGTTTTCTGCAAAACCGCACGATATGCATGCAATGGTGCTTTTGGCAGAACGCGCACGTGGATTTCTACCAACGACGTGAACAGCATGCCGATGCTGCTCTTTTCCGCACCCGCACATGGATTTGTGCCAAAACGCGTTTTAAGCATGCACATGCATCTTTTGGAAGACGCGGACGCAGTTTTCTGCAAAACCACACGACATGCATGCTAAGGGTGCTTTTGGCAGAACGCGCACGTGGATTTCTACCAAACGACGTGAAAAGCATGCCGATGCTGCTCTTTTTAGCACCCGCACAAGGATTTGTGCCAAAACGCGTTTTTAAGCATGCACATGCATCTTTTGGTAGACGCGGACGCAGTTTTCTGCAAACCACACGATATGCATGCAAATGGTGCTTTTGGCAGAACGCGCACGTCTATTTCTACCAAACGACGTGAAAAGCATGCCGATGCTGCTCTTTTTAGCACCCGCACATGGATTTGTGCCAAAACGCGTTTTAAGCATGCACATGCATCTTTTGGTAGACGCGACGCAGTTTTCTGCAAAACCACACGATATGCATGCAAATGGTGCTTTTGGCACCATTTCCAAGGGAAGGGAAGCGTAGCAGGGGGCGGCAGAAAGTTAGGTGGGCGGATGAGATTAAGAAGTTTGCAGGGATGGCATGGCCACAATTAGTACATGACCAGGGTTGTTGGAGAAATATGGGAGAGGCCTTTGCCCTGCAGTGGGCGTAACCAGGCTGATGATGGTGATGATGATGATGGTGTGTTTAGCAGAACGCGCACGTGGATTTCTACCAATCGACTTGAATAGCAATGCCGATGCTGCTCTTTTTAGCACCCGCACACGGATTTGTGCCGAAACGCGTTTTAAGCATGCGCATGCATCTTTTGGTAGACGCGGATGCAGTTTTCTGCAAAACCACACGATATGCATGCAAATGATGCTTTTGGCAGAACGCGCACGTGGATTTCTACCAAACGACGTGAAAAGCATGCCGATGCTGCTCTTTTTAGCACCCGCACAAGGATTTGTGCCAAAACGCGTTTTAAGCATGCACATGCATCTTTTGGTAGACGCGGACGCAGTTTTCTGCAAAACCACACGATATGCATGCAAATGGTGCTTTTGGCAGAACGCGCACGTCTATTTCTACCAAACGACGTGAAAAGCATGCCGATGCTGCTCTTTTTAGCACCCGCACATGGATTTGTGCCAAAACGCGTTTTAAGCATGCACATGCATCTTTTGGTAGACGCGGACGCAGTTTTCTGCAAAACCACACGATATGCATGCAAATGGTGCTTTTGGCACCATTTCCCAAGGGAAGGGAAGCGTAGCAGGGGGCGGCAGAAAGTTAGGTGGGCGGATGAGATTAAGAAGTTTGCAGGGATGGCGTGGCCACAATTAGTACATGACCGGGGTTGTTGGAGAAATATGGGAGAGGCCTTTGCCCTGCAGTGGGCGTAACCAGGCTGATGATGGTGATGATGATGATGGTGCGTTTGGCAGAACGCGCACGTGGATTTCTACCAATCGACTTGAATAGCAATGCCGATGCTGCTCTTTTTAGCACCCGCGCACGGATTTGTGCCGAAACGCGTTTTAAGCATGCGCATGCATCTTTTGGTAGACGCGGATGCAGTTTTCTGCAAAACCACACGATATGCATGCAAATGGTGCTTTTGACAGAACGCGCACGTGGATTTATACCAAACAACGTGAAAAGCATGCCGATGCTGCTCTTTTTAGCACCCGCACATGGATTTGTGCCAAAACTCGTTTTAAGCATGCACATGCATCTTTTGGTAGACGCGGACGCAGTTTTCTGCAAAACCACACGATATGCATGCAAATGATGCTTTTGGCAGAACGCGCACGTGGATTTCTACCAAACGACGTGAAAAGCATGACGATGCTGCTCTTTTAGCACCCGCACATGGATTTGTGCCAAAACGCGTTTTCAGCATGCACATGCACCTTTTGTTAGACGCGGATGCAGTTTTCTGCAAAACCACACGACATGCATGCAAATGGTGCTTTTGGCAGAAGGCGCACGTGGATTTCTACCAAACGACGTGAAAAGCATGCCGATGCTGGTCTTTTTAGCACCGGCACATGGATTTGTGCCAAAACGCGTTTTGAGCATGCACATGCATCCTTTGGTAGACGCGGACGCAGTTTTCTGCAAAACCACACGATATTCATGCAAATGGTGCTTTTGGCAGAACGCGCACGTGGATTTCTACCAAACGACGTGAAAAGCATGCCGATGCTGGTCTTTTTAGCACCGGCACATGGATTTGTGCCAAAACGCGTTTTGAGCATGCACATGCATCTTTTGGTAGACGCGGACGCAGTTTTCTGCAAAAGCACACGATATGCATGCAAATGGTGCTTTTGGCAGAACGCGCACGTGGATTTCTACTAAACGACGTGAAAAGCATCCCGATGCTGCTCTTTTTAGCACCAGCACATGGATTTGTGCCAAAATGCGTTTTAAGCGTGCGCATCCATCTTTTGGTAGACAAGGACGCAGTTTTCTGCAAAACCACACGATATGCATGCAAATGGTGCTTTTGGCAGAACGCGCACGTGGATTTCTACCAAACGACGTGAAAAGCATGCCGATGGGGCTCTTTTTAGCACACGCACATGGATTTGTGCCAAAACGCGTTTTACGCATGCACATGCATCTTTTGGTAGACGCGGACGCAGTTTTCTACAAAACCACACGATATGCATGCAAATGGTGCTTTTGGCCGAACGCGCACGTGGATTTCTACCAAACGACGTGAAAAGCATGCCGATGGGGCTCTTTTTAGCACCCGCACAGGTATTTGTGCCAAAACACGTTTTAAGCATGCACATGCATCTTTTGGTAGACGCGGACGCAGTTTTCTGCAAAACCACACGATATCCATGCAAATGGTGCTTTTGGCAGAACGCGCACGTGGATGTCTACCAAACGACGTGAAAAGCATGCCGATGCTGCTCTTTTTAGCACCCGCACATGGATTTGTGCCGAAACGCGTTTTAAGCATGCACATGCATCTTTTGGAAGACGCGGACGCAGTTTTCTGCAAAACCACACGACATGCATGCTAAGGGTGCTTTTGGCAGAACGCGCACGTCGATTTCTGCCAAACGACGTGAAAAGCATGCCGATGCTGCTCTTTTTAGCACCCGCACATGGATTTGTGCCGAAACGTGTTTTAAGCATGCACATGCATCTTTTGGTAGACGCGGACGCAGTTTTCTGCAAAACCACACGATATGCATGCAAATGGTGCTTTTGGCAGAACGCGCACGTCTATTTCTACCAAACGACGTGAAAAGCATGCCGATGCTGCTCTTTTTAGAACCCGCACATGGATTTGTGCCAAAACGCGTTTTAAGCATGCACATGCATCTTTTGGTAGACGCGGACGCAGTTTTCTGCAAAACCACACGATATGCATGCAAATGGTGCTTTTGGCACCATTTCCCAAGGGAAGGGAAGCGTAGCAGGGGGCGGCAGAAAGTTAGGTGGGCGGATGAGATTAAGAAGTTTGCAGGGATGGCGTGGCCACAATTAGTACATGACCGGGGTTGTTGGAGAAATATGGGAGAGGCCTTTGCCCTGCAGTGGGCGTAACCAGGCGGATGATGGTGATGATGATGATGGTGCGTTTGGCAGAACGCGCACGTGGATTTCTACCAATCGACTTCAATAGCAATGCCGATGCTGCTCTTTTTAGCACCCGCACATGGATTTGTGTCGAAACGCGTTTTAAGCATGCGCATGCATCTTTTGGTAGACGCGGACGCAGTTTTCTGCAAAACCGCACGATATGCATGCAATGGTGCTTTTGGCAGAACGCGCACGTGGATTTCTACCAAACGACGTGAACAGCATGCCGATGCTGCTCTTTTCCGCACCCGCACATGGATTTGTGCCAAAACGCGTTTTAAGCATGCACATGCATCTTTTGGAAGACGCGGACGCAGTTTTCTGCAAAACCACACGACATGCATGCTAAGGGTGCTTTTGGCAGAACGCGCACGTGGATTTCTACCAAACGACGTGAAAAGCATGCCGATGCTGCTCTTTTTAGCACCCGCACAAGGATTTGTGCCAAAACGCGTTTTAAGCATGCACATGCATCTTTTGGTAGACGCGGACGCAGTTTTCTGCAAAACCACACGATATGCATGCAAATGGTGCTTTTGGCAGAACGCGCACGTCTATTTCTACCAAACGACGTGAAAAGCATGCCGATGCTGCTCTTTTTAGCACCCGCACATGGATTTGTGCCAAAACGCGTTTTAAGCATGCACATGCATCTTTTGGTAGACGCGGACGCAGTTTTCTGCAAAACCACACGATATGCATGCAAATGGTGCTTTTGGCACCATTTCCCAAGGGAAGGGAAGCGTAGCAGGGGGCGGCAGAAAGTTAGGTGGGCGGATGAGATTAAGAAGTTTGCAGGGATGGCATGGCCACAATTAGTACATGACCAGGGTTGTTGGAGAAATATGGGAGAGGCCTTTGCCCTGCAGTGGGCGTAACCAGGCTGATGATGGTGATGATGATGATGGTGTGTTTAGCAGAACGCGCACGTGGATTTCTACCAATCGACTTGAATAGCAATGCCGATGCTGCTCTTTTTAGCACCCGCACACGGATTTGTGCCGAAACGCGTTTTAAGCATGCGCATGCATCTTTTGGTAGACGCGGATGCAGTTTTCTGCAAAACCACACGATATGCATGCAAATGATGCTTTTGGCAGAACGCGCACGTGGATTTCTACCAAACGACGTGAAAAGCATGACGATGCTGCTCTTTTAGCACCCGCACATGGATTTGTGCCAAAACGCGTTTTCAGCATGCACATGCACCTTTTGTTAGACGCGGATGCAGTTTTCTGCAAAACCACACGACATGCATGCAAATGGTGCTTTTGGCAGAACGCGCACGTGGATTTCTACCAAACGACGTGAAAAGCATGCCGATGCTGCTGTTTTTAGCACCCGCACATGGATTTGTGCCAAAACGCGTTTTGAGCATGCACATGCATCCTTTGGTAGACGCGGACGCAGTTTTCTGCAAAACCACACGATATTCATGCAAATGGTGCTTTTGGCAGAACGCGCACGTGGATTTCTACCAAACGACGTGAAAAGCATGCCGATGCTGGTCTTTTAGCACCGGCACATGGATTTGTGCCAAAGCGCGTTTTGAGCATGCACATGCATCTTTTGGTAGACGCGGACGCAGTTTTCTGCAAAAGCACACGATATGCATGCAAATGGTGCTTTTGGCAGAACGCGCACGTGGATTTCTACCAAACGACGTGAAAAGCATGCCGATGCTGCTCTTTTTAGCACCCGCACAGGTATTTGTGCCAAAACACGTTTTAAGCATGCACATGCATCTTTTGGTAGACGCGGACGCAGTTTTCTGCAAAACCGCACGATATGCATGCAATGGTGCTTTTGGCAGAACGCGCACGTGGATTTCTACCAAACGACGTGAACAGCATGCCGATGCTGCTCTTTTCCGCACCCGCACATGGATTTGTGCCGAAACGTGTTTTAAGCATGCACATGCATCTTTTGGTAGACGCGGACGCAGTTTTCTGCAAAACCACACGATATGCATGCAAATGGTGCTTTTGGCAGAACGCGCACGTCTATTTCTACCAAACGACGTGAAAAGCATGCCGATGCTGCTCTTTTTAGAACCCGCACATGGATTTGTGCCAAAACGCGTTTTAAGCATGCACATGCATCTTTTGGTAGACGCGGACGCAGTTTTCTGCAAAACCACACGATATGCATGCAAATGGTGCTTTTGGCACCATTTCCCAAGGGAAGGGAAGCGTAGCAGGGGGCGGCAGAAAGTTAGGTGGGCGGATGAGATTAAGAAGTTTGCAGGGATGGCGTGGCCACAATTAGTACATGACCGGGGTTGTTGGAGAAATATGGGAGAGGCCTTTGCCCTGCAGTGGGCGTAACCAGGCGGATGATGGTGATGATGATGATGGTGCGTTTGGCAGAACGCGCACGTGGATTTCTACCAATCGACTTCAATAGCAATGCCGATGCTGCTCTTTTTAGCACCCGCACATGGATTTGTGTCGAAACGCGTTTTAAGCATGCGCATGCATCTTTTGGTAGACGCGGATGCAGCTTTCTGCAAAACCACACGATATGCGTGCAAATTGTGCTTTTGACAGAACGCGCACGTGGATTTATACCAAACAACGTGAAAAGCATGCCGATGCTGCTCTGTTTAGCACCCGCACATGGATTTGTGCCAAAATGCGTTTTAAGCATGCACATGCATCTTTTGGTAGACGAGGACGCAGTTTTCTGCAAAACCACACGATGTGCATGCAAATGGTGCTTTTGGCAGAACGCGCACGTGGATTTCTACCAAACGACGTGAAAAGCATGCCGATGCTGGTCTTTTTAGCACCGGCACATGGATTTGTGCCAAAACGCGTTTTGAGCATGCACACGCATCTTTTGGTAGACGCGGACACAGTTTTCTGCAAAAGCACACGATATGCATGCAAATGGTGCTTTTGGCAGAACGCGCACGTGGATTTCTACCAAACGACGTGAAAAGCATGCCGATGCTGCTCTTTTTAGCACCCGCACAGGTATTTGTGCCAAAACGCGTTTTAAGCATGCACATGCATCTTTTGGTAGACGCGGACGCAGTTTTCTGCAAAACCGCACGATATGCATGCAATGGTGCTTTTGGCAGAACGCGCACGTGGATTTCTACCAAACGACGTGAACAGCATGCCGATGCTGCTCTTTTCCGCACCCGCACATGGATTTGTGCCAAAACGCGTTTTAAGCATGCACATGCATCTTTTGGAAGACGCGGACGCAGTTTTCTGCAAAACCACACGACATGCATGCTAAGGGTGCTTTTGGCAGAACGCGCACGTGGATTTCTACCAAACGACGTGAAAAGCATGCCGATGCTGCTCTTTTTAGCACCCGCACAAGGATTTGTGCCAAAACGCGTTTTAAGCATGCACATGCATCTTTTGGTAGACGCGGACGCAGTTTTCTGCAAAACCACACGATATGCATGCAAATGGTGCTTTTGGCAGAACGCGCACGTCTATTTCTACCAAACGACGTGAAAAGCATGCCGATGCTGCTCTTTTTAGCACCCGCACATGGATTTGTGCCAAAACGCGTTTTAAGCATGCACATGCATCTTTTGGTAGACGCGGACGCAGTTTTCTGCAAAACCACACGATATGCATGCAAATGGTGCTTTTGGCACCATTTCCCAAGGGAAGGGAAGCGTAGCAGGGGGCGGCAGAAGGTTAGGTGGGCGGATGAGATTAAGAAGTTTGCAGGGATGGCATGGCCACAATTAGTACATGACCAGGGTTGTTGGAGAAATATGGGAGAGGCCTTTGCCCTGCAGTGGGCGTAACCAGGCTGATGATGGTGATGATGATGATGGTGTGTTTAGCAGAACGCGCACGTGGATTTCTACCAATCGACTTGAATAGCAATGCCGATGCTGCTCTTTTTAGCACCCGCACACGGATTTGTGCCGAAACGCGTTTTAAGCATGCGCATGCATCTTTTGGTAGACGCGGATGCAGTTTTCTGCAAAACCACACGATATGCATGCAAATGATGCTTTTGGCAGAACGCGCACGTGGATTTCTACCAAACGACGTGAAAAGCATGACGATGCTGCTCTTTTAGCACCCGCACATGGATTTGTGCCAAAACGCGTTTTCAGCATGCACATGCACCTTTTGTTAGACGCGGATGCAGTTTTCTGCAAAACCACACGACATGCATGCAAATGGTGCTTTTGGCAGAACGCGCACGTGGATTTCTACCAAACGACGTGAAAAGCATGCCGATGCTGCTGTTTTTAGCACCCGCACATGGATTTGTGCCAAAACGCGTTTTGAGCATGCACATGCATCCTTTGGTAGACGCGGACGCAGTTTTCTGCAAAACCACACGATATTCATGCAAATGGTGCTTTTGGCAGAACGCGCACGTGGATTTCTACCAAACGACGTGAAAAGCATGCCGATGCTGGTCTTTTAGCACCGGCACATGGATTTGTGCCAAAACGCGTTTTGAGCATGCACATGCATCTTTTGGTAGACGCGGACGCAGTTTTCTGCAAAAGCACACGATATGCATGCAAATGGTGCTTTTGGCAGAACGCGCACGTGGATTTCTACCAAACGACGTGAAAAGCATGCCGATGCTGCTCTTTTTAGCACCCGCACAGGTATTTGTGCCAAAACACGTTTTAAGCATGCACATGCATCTTTTGGTAGACGCGGACGCAGTTTTCTGCAAAACCGCACGATATGCATGCAATGGTGCTTTTGGCAGAACGCGCACGTGGATTTCTACCAAACGACGTGAACAGCATGCCGATGCTGCTCTTTTCCGCACCCGCACATGGATTTGTGCCAAAACGCGTTTTAAGCATGCACATGCATCTTTTGGAAGACGCGGACGCAGTTTTCTGCAAAACCACACGACATGCATGCTAAGGGTGCTTTTGGCAGAACGCGCACGTGGATTTCTACCAAACGACGTGAAAAGCATGCCGATGCTGCTCTTTTTAGCACCCGCACAAGGATTTGTGCCAAAACGCGTTTTAAGCATGCACATGCATCTTTTGGTAGACGCGGACGCAGTTTTCTGCAAAACCACACGATATGCATGCAAATGGTGCTTTTGGCAGAACGCGCACGTCTATTTCTACCAAACGACGTGAAAAGCATGCCGATGCTGCTCTTTTTAGCACCCGCACATGGATTTGTGCCAAAACGCGTTTTAAGCATGCACATGCATCTTTTGGTAGACGCGGACGCAGTTTTCTGCAAAACCACACGATATGCATGCAAATGGTGCTTTTGGCACCATTTCCCAAGGGAAGGGAAGCGTAGCAGGGGGCGGCAGAAAGTTAGGTGGGCGGATGAGATTAAGAAGTTTGCAGGGATGGCGTGGCCACAATTAGTACATGACCGGGGTTGTTGGAGAAATATGGGAGAGGCCTTTGCCCTGCAGTGGGCGTAACCAGGCTGATGATGGTGATGATGATGATGGTGCGTTTGGCAGAACGCGCACGTGGATTTCTACCAATCGACTTGAATAGCAATGCCGATGCTGCTCTTTTTAGCACCCGCACACGGATTTGTGCCGAAACGCGTTTTAAGCATGCGCATGCATCTTTTGGTAGACGCGGATGCAGTTTTCTGCAAAACCACACGATATGCATGCAAATGGTGCTTTTGACAGAACGCGCACGTGGATTTATACCAAACAACGTGAAAAGCATGCCGATGCTGCTCTTTTTAGCACCCGCACATGGATTTGTGCCAAAACTCGTTTTAAGCATGCACATGCATCTTTTGGTAGACGCGGACGCAGTTTTCTGCAAAACCACACGATATGCATGCAAATGATGCTTTTGGCAGAACGCGCACGTGGATTTCTACCAAACGACGTGAAAAGCATGACGATGCTGCTCTTTTAGCACCCGCACATGGATTTGTGCCAAAACGCGTTTTCAGCATGCACATGCACCTTTTGTTAGACGCGGATGCAGTTTTCTGCAAAACCACACGACATGCATGCAAATGGTGCTTTTGGCAGAAGGCGCACGTGGATTTCTACCAAACGACGTGAAAAGCATGCCGATGCTGGTCTTTTTAGCACCGGCACATGGATTTGTGCCAAAACGCGTTTTGAGCATGCACATGCATCCTTTGGTAGACGCGGACGCAGTTTTCTGCAAAACCACACGATATTCATGCAAATGGTGCTTTTGGCAGAACGCGCACGTGGATTTCTACCAAACGACGTGAAAAGCATGCCGATGCTGGTCTTTTTAGCACCGGCACATGGATTTGTGCCAAAACGCGTTTTGAGCATGCACATGCACCTTTTGGCAGACGCGGATGCAGTTTTCTGCAAAACCACACGACATGCATGCAAATGGTGCTTTTGGCAGAACGCGCACGTGGATTTCTACCAAACGACGTGAAAAGCATGCCGATGCTGCTGTTTTTAGCACCCACACATGGATTTGTGCCAAAACGCGTTTTGAGCATGCACATGCATCTTTTGTTAGACGCGGACGCAATTTTCTGCAAAACCCCACGATATGCATGCAAATGGTGCTTTTAGCAGAACGCGCACGTGGATTTCTACCAAACGACGCGAAAAGCATGCCGATGCTGCTCTTTTTAGCACCCGCACTTGGATTTGTCCCAAAACGCGTTTTAAGCAAGCACATGCATCTTTTGGTAGACGCGGACGCAGTTTTCTTCAAAACCACACGATATGCATGCAAATGGTGCTTTTGGCAGAACGCGCACGTGGATTTCTACCAAACGACGTGAAAAGCACGCCGATGCTGCTCTTTTTAGCACCCGCACATGGATTTGTGCCAAAACACGTTTTAAGCATGCGCATGCATCCTTTGGTAGACGCGGACGCAGTTTTCTGCAAAACCACACGATATTCATGCAAATGGTGCTTTTGGCAGAACGCGCACGTGGATTTCTAACAAACGACATGAAAAGCATGCCGATGCTGCTCTTTTTAGCACCAGCACATGGATTTCTGCCAAAATGCGTTTTAAGCATGCGCATCCATCTTTTGGTAGACACGGACGCAGTTTTCTGCAAAACCACACGATATGCATGCAAATGGTGCTTTTGGCAGAACGCGCACGTGTATTTCTACCAAACGACGTGAAAAGCATGCCGATGGGGCTCTTTTTAGCACACGCACATGGATTTGCGCCAAAACGCGTTTTGCGCATGCACATGCATCTTTTGGTAGACGCGGACGCAGTTTTCTGCAAAACAACACGATATCCATGCAAATGGTGCTTTTGGCAGAACGCGCACGTCGATTTCTGCCAAACGACGTGAAAAGCATGCCGATGCTGCTCTTTTTAGCACCCGCACAAGGATTTGTGCCAAAACGCGGTTTAAGCATGCACATGCATCTTTTGGTAGACGCGGACGCAGTTTTCTGCAAAACCACACGATATGCATGCAAATGGTGCTTTTGGCAGAACGCGCACGTGGATTTCTACCAAACGACGTGAAAAGCATGCCGATGCTGCTCCTTTTAGCACCCGCACAGGTATTTGTGCCAAAACGCGCTTTAAGCATGCACATGCATCTTTTGGAAGACGCGGACGCAGTTTTCTGCAAAACAACACGACATGCATGCTAAGGGTGCTTTTGGCAGAACGCGCACGTGGATTTCTACCAAACGACGTGAAAAGCATGCCGATGCTGCTCTTTTTAGCACCCGCACATGGATTTGTGCCAAATCACGTTTTAAGCATGCGCATGCATCTTTTGGTAGACGCGGACGCAGTTTTCTGCAAAACCACACGATATCCATGCAAATGGTGATTTTGGCAGAACGCGCACGTGGATGTCTACCAAACGACGTGAAAAGCATGCCGATGCTGCTCTTTTTAGCACGCGCACAAGGATTTGTGCCAAAACGCGTTTTGAGCATGCACATGCATCTTTTGGTAGACGCGGACGCAGTTTTCTGCAAAAGCACATGATATGCATGCAAATGGTGCTTTTGGCAGAACGCGCACGTGGATTTCTACCAAACGACGTGAAAAACATCCCGATGCTGCTCTTTTTAGCACCAGCACATGGATTTGTGCCAAAATGCGTTTTAAGCGTGCGCATCCATCTTTTGGTAGACACGGACGCAGTTTTCTGCAAAACCACACAATATGCATGCAAATGGTGCTTTTGGCAGAACGCGCACGTGGATTTCTACCAAACAACGTGAAAAGCATGCCGATGGGGCTCTTTTTAGCACACGCACATGGATTTGTGCCAAAACGCGTTTTACGCATGCACATGCATCTTTTGGTAGACGCGGACGCAGTTTTCTACAAAACCACACGATATGCATGCAAATGGTGCTTTTGGCCGAACGCGCACGTGGATTTCTTCCAAACGACGTGAAAAGCATGCCGATGCTGCTCTTTTTAGCACCCGCACATGGATTTGTGCCAAAACGCGTTTCAAGCATGCAGATGCATCTTTTGGAAGACGCGGACGCAGTTTTCTGCAAAACCACATGACATGCATGCTAAGGCTGCTTTTGGCAGAACGCGTACGTGGATTTCTACCAAACGACGTGAACAGCATGCCGATGCTGCTCTTTTTAGCACCCGCACATGGATTTGTGCCGAAACGCGTTTTAAGCATGCACATGCATCTTTTGGTAGACGCAGACGCAGTTTTCTGCAAAACCACAGGATATGCATGCAAATGGTGATTTTGGCAGAACACGCACGTCGATTTCTGCCAAACGACGTGAAAAGCATGCCGATGCTGCTCTTTTTAGCACCCGCACATCGATTTGTGCCAAAACGCGTTTTAAGCATGCACATGCATCTATTGGTAGACGCGGACGCAGTTTTCTGCAAAACCGCACGATATGCATGCAAATGGTGCTTTTTGCAGAACGCGCACGTGGATTTCTACCAAAGGACGTGAAAAGCATGCCGATGCTGCTCTTTTTCGCACCCGCACATGGATTTGTGCCAACACGCGTTTTAAGCATGCACATGCATCTTTTGGAAGACGCGGACGCAGTTTTCTGCAAAACCACACGATATCCATGCAAATGGTGCTTTTGGCAGAACGCGCACGTGGATGTCTACCAAGCGACGTGAAAAGCATGCCGATGCTGCTCTTTTTAGCACCCGCACATGGATTTGTGCCAAAACGCGTTTTAAGCATGCAAATGCATATTTTGGTAGACGCGGATGCAGTTTTCTGCAAAACCACACGATATGCATGGAAATGGTGCTTTTGGCAGAACGACCACGTGGATTTCTACCAAACGTCGTAAAAAGCATGCCGATGCTGCTCTTTTTAGCACCCGCACATGGATTTGTGCCAAAACGCGTTTTAAGCATGCACATGCATCTTTTGGTAGACGCGGACGCAATTTTCTGCAAAACCACACGATATGCATGCAAATGGTGCTTTTGGCAGAACGCGCTCGTGGATTTCTACCAAACGACGTGAAAAGCATGCCGATGCTGCTCTTTTTAGCACCCGCACATGGTTTTGTGCCAAAACGCGTTTTAAGCATGCACATGCATCTTCTGGTAGACGCGGACGCACTTTTCTGCAAAACCACACGATATCCATGCAAAGGGTGCTTTTGGCAGAACGCGCACGTGGATTTCAACCAAACGACGTGAAAAGCATGCCGATGCTGCTCTTTTTAGCACCCGCACATGGATTTGTGCCAAAACGCGTTTTAAGCATGCACATGCATCTTTTGGTAGACGCGGGCGCAGTTTTCTACAAAACCACACGATATGCATGCAAATGGTGCTTTTGGCAGAACGCGCTCGTGGATTTCTACCAAGCGACGTGAAAAGCATGCCGATGCTGCTCTTTTTAGCACCCGCACATGGATTTGTGCCAAAACGCGTTTTAAGCATGCAAATGCATCTTTTGGTAGACGCGGATGCAGTTTTCTGCAAAACCACACGATATGCATGGAAATGGTGCTTTTGGCAGAACGACCACATGGATTTCTACCAAACGTCGTAAAAAGCATGCCGATGCTGCTCTTTTTAGCACCCGCACATGGATTTGTGCCAAAACGCGTTTTAAGCATGCACATGCATCTTTTGGTAGACGCGGACGCAATTTTCTGCAAAACCACACGATATGCATGCAAATGGTGCTTTTGGCAGAACGCGCTCGTGGATTTCTACCAAACGACGTGAAAAGCATGCCGATGCTGCTCTTTTTAGCACCCGCACATGGATTTGTCCCAAAACGCCTTTTAAGCATGCACATGCATCTTTTGGTAGACGCAGACGCAGTTTTCTGCAAAACCACACGATATGCATGCAAATGGTGCTTTTGGCAGAACGCGCACGTGGATTTCTACCAAACGACGTGAAAAGCATGCCGATGCTGCTCTTTTTAGCACCCGCACATGGATTTGTGCCAAAACGCGTTTTAAGCATGCACATGCATCTTTTGGTAGACGCGGACGCAGTTTTCTGCTAAACCACACGATATGCATGCAAATGGTACGCGGACGTTGTTTTCTACAAAACCACACGATATGCATGCAAATGGTGCTTTTGGCAGAACGCACACGTGGATTTCAACCAAACGACGTGAAAAGCATGCCGATGCTGCTCTTTTTAGCACCCGCACATGCATTTGTGCCAAAACGCGTTTTGAGCATGCACATGCATCTTTTGGCAGACGCGGACGCAGTTTTCTGCAAAACCACACGATATGCATACAAATGGTGCTTTTGGCAGAACGCGCACGTGGATTTCTACCAAGTGACGTGAAAAGCATGCCGATGCTGCTCTTTTAGGCACCCGCACATAGATTTGTGCCAAAACGCGTTTTAAGCATGCACATGCATCTTTTGGTAGACGCGGATGGAGTTTTCTGCAAAACCACACTATATGCATGCAAATGGTGCTTTTGGCAGAACGCACACGTGGATTTCAACCAAACGACGTGAAAAGCATGCCGATGCTGCTCTTTTTAGCACCCGCACATGCATTTGTGCCAAAACGCGTTTTGAGCATGCACATGCATCTTTTGGCAGACGCGGACGCAGTTTTCTGCAAAACCACACGATATGCATACAAATGGTGCTTTTGGCAGAACGCGCACGTGGATTTCTACCAAGTGACGTGAAAAGCATGCCGATGCTGCTCTTTTAGGCACCCGCACATAGATTTGTGCCAAAACGCGTTTTAAGCATGCACATGCATCTTTTGGTAGACGCGGATGGAGTTTTCTGCAAAACCACACTATATGCATGCAAATGGTGCTTTTGGCAGAACGCGCACGTGGATTTCTACCAAACGACGTGAAAAGCATGCCGATGCATCCCTTTTTAGCACCCGCACATGGATTTGTGCCAAAACGCGTTTGAGCATGCACATGCATCTTTTGGTAGACGCGGACGCAGTTTTCTGCAAAACCACACGATATGCATGCAAATGGTGCTTTTGACAGAACGCGCACATGGATTTCTACCAAGCGACGTGAAAAGCATGCCGATGCTGCTCTTTTTAGCACCCGCACATGGATTTGTGCCAAAACGCGTTTTGAGCATGCACATGCATCTTTTGGTAGACGCGGACGCAGTTTTCTGCAAAAACACACGATATGCATACAAATGGTGCTTTTGGCAGAACGCGCACGTGGATTTCTACCAAGTGACGTGAAAAGCATGCCGATGCTGCTCTTTTAAGCACCCGCACATAGATTTGTGCCAAAACGCGTTTTAAGCATGCACATGCATCTTTTGGTAGACGCGGATGGAGTTTTCTGCAAAACATCACGATATGCATGCAAATGGTGCTTTTGGCAGAACGCGCACGTGGATTTCTACCAAACGACGTGAAAAGCATGCCGATGCATCCCTTTTTAGTACCCGCACATGGATTTGTCCCAAAACCCCTTTTAAGCATGCACATGCATCTTTTGGTAGACGCAGACGCAGTTTTCTGCAAAACCACACGATATGCATGCAAATGGTGCTTTTGGCAGAACGCGCACGTGGATTTCTACCAAACGACGTGAAAAGCACGCCGATGCTGCTCCTTTTAGCACCCGCACATGGATTTATGCCAAAACACGTTTTAAGCATGCACATGCATCTTGTGGTAGACGCGGACGCAGTTTTCTGCAAAACCACACGATATGCATGCAAATGGTGCTTTTGGCAGAACGCGCACGTGGATTTCTACCAAACGACGTGAAAAGCATGCCGATGCTGCTCTTTTTAGCACCCGCACATGGATTTGTGCCAAAACGCGTTTTAAGCATGCACATGCATCTTTTGGTAGACGCGGACGCAGTTTTCTGCTAAACCACACGATATGCATGCAAATGGTACGCGGACGTTTTTTTTCTGCAAAACCACACGATATGCATGCAAATGGTGCTTTTGGCAGAACGCGCACGTGGATTTCTACCAAACGACGTGAAAAGCATGCCGATGCTGCTCTTTTTAGCACCCGCACATGGATTTGTGCCAAACGCGTTTTGAGCATGCACATGCATCTTTTGGTAGACGCGGACGCAGTTTTCTGTAAACACATGATATCCATGCAAATGGTGCTTTTGGCAGAACGCGCACGTGGATTTCAACCAACGACGTGAAAAGCATGCCGATGCTGCTCTTTTTAGCACCCGCACATGTATTTGTGCCAAAACGCGTTTTAAGCATGCACATGCATCTTTGGTAGACGTGGATGCAGTTTTCTGCAAAACCACACGATATGCATGCAAATGGTGCTTTTGGCTAGAACGCGCACGTGGATTTCAACCAAGCGACGTGAAAAGCATGCCGATGCTGCTCTTTTGAGCACCCGCACATAGATTTGTGCCAAAACGCGTTTTAAGCATGCACATGCATCTTTTGGTAGACGCGGATGGAGTTTTCTGCAAAACCACACGATATGCATGCAATGGTGCTTTTGGCAGAACGCGCACGTGGATTTCTACCAAACGACGTGAAAAAGCATGCCGATGCATCCCTTTTTAGCACCCGCACATGGATTTGTGCCAAAACGCGTTTGAGCATGCACAGCATCTTTTGGTAGACGCGGACGCAGTTTTCTGCAAAACCACACGATATGCATGCAAATGGTGCTTTTGGAAGAACGCGCACGTGGATTTCTACCAAACGACGTGAAAAGCATGCGATGCATCCCTTTTTAGCACCCGCACATGGATTTGTGCCAAAACGCGTTTGAGCATGCACATGCATCTTTTGGTAGACGCGGACGCAGTTTTCTGCAAAACCACACGATATGCATGCAAATGGTGCTTTTGACAGAACGCGCACATGGATTTCTACCAAGCGACGTGAAAAGCATGCCGATCGTGCTCTTTTTAGCACCCGCACATGGATTTGTGCCAAAACGCGTTTTTGAGCATGCACATGCATCTTTTCGTAGACGCGGACGCAGTTTTCTGCAAAACTACACGATATCCATGCAAATGGTGCTTTTGGCAGAACGCGCACGTGGATTTCAACAAATGACGTGAAAAGCATGCCGATGCTGCTCTTTTTAGCACCCGCACATGCATTTGTGCCAAAACGCGTTTTGAGCATGCTCAAAACGACGTTAAAAGCACGCCGATGCTGCTCTTTTTAGCACTCGCACATGGATTTGTGCCAAAAACGCGTTTTGAGCATGCGCATGCATCTTTTCGTAGACGCGGACGCAGTTTTCTGCAAAACTACACGATATCCATGCAAATGGTGCTTTTGGCAGAACGCGCACGTGGATTTCTACCAAGTGACGTGAAAAGCATGCGGATGCATCCCTTTTTAGCACCCGCACATGGATTTGTCGCAAAACGCGTTTGAGCATGCACATGCATCTTTTGGTAGACGCGGACGCAGTTTTCTGCAAAACCACACGATATGCATGCAAATGGTGCTTTTGACAGAACGCGCACATGGATTTCTACCAAGCGACGTGAAAAGGCATGGCCGATGCTGCTCTTTTTAGCACCCGCACATGGATTTGTGCCAAAACGCGTTTTGAGCATGCACATGCATCTTTTCGTAGACGCGGACGCAGTTTTTCTGCAAAACTACACGATATCCATGCAAATGGTGCTTTTGGCAGAACGCGCACGTGGATTTCTACCAAGTGACGTGAAAAGCATGCCGATGCTGCTCTTTTGAGCACCCGCACATAGATTTGTGCCAAAACGCGTTTTAAGCATGCACATGCATCTTTTGGTAGACGCGGACGCAGTTTTCTGCAAAACCACACGATATGCATGCAAATGGTGCTTTTGACAGAACGCGCACATGGATTTCTACCAAGCGACGTGAAAAGCATGCCGATGCTGCTCTTTTTAGCACCCGCACATGGATTTGTGCCAAAACGCGTTTTGAGCATGCACATGCATCTTTGGTAGACGCGGACGCAGTATTCTGCAAAACTACACGATATCCATGCAAATGGTGCTTTTGGCAGAACGCGCACGTGGATTTCAACCAAACGACGTGAAAAGCATGCCGATGCTGCTCTTTTTAGCACCCGTACATGCATTTGTGCCAAAACGCGTTTTGAGCATGCACATGCATCTTTTCGTAGACGCGGACGCAGTTTTCTGCAAAACCACACGATATGCATACAAATGGTGCTTTTGGCAGAACGCGCACGTGGATTTCTACCAAGTGACGTGAAAAGCATGCCGATGCTGCTCTTTTGAGCACCCGCACATAGATTTGTGCCAAAACGCGTTTTAAGCATGCACATAATATAATAATATAATATTTGCAGTTTTACGTGCCAAAACCACTTTCTGATTATGAGGCACGCCGTAGTGGAGGACTCCGGAAATTTTGACCACCTGGGGTTCTTTAACGTGCACCTAAATCTAAGCACACGGGTGTTTTCGCATTTCGCCCCCATCGAAATGCGGCCGCCGTGGCCGGGATTCGATCCCGCGACCTCGTGCTCAGCAGCCCAACACCATAGCCACTGAGCAACCACGGCGGGTTAGCATGCACATGCATCTTTTGGTAGACGCGGATGGAGTTTTCTGCAAAACTACACGATATCCATGCAAATGGTGCTTTTGGCAGAACGCGCACATGGATTTCTACCAAGCGACGTGAAAAGCATGCCGATGCATCCCTTTTTAGCACCCGCACATGGATTTGTGCCAAAACTCGTTTGAGCATGCACATGCATCTTTTGGTAGACGCGGACGCAGTTTTCTGCAAAACCACACGATATGCATGCAAATGGTGCTTTTGACAGAACGCGCACATGGATTTTCTACCAAGCGACGTGAAAAGCATGCCGATGCTGCTCTTTTTAGCACCCGCACATGGATTTGTGCCAAAACGCGTTTTGAGCATGCACATGGCATCTTTTGGTAGACGCGGACGCAGTTTTTCTGCAAAAACCCCACCGATATGCATGCAAATGGTGCTTTTGACAGAACGCGCACATGGATTTCTACCAAGCGACGTGAAAAGCATGCCGATGCTGCTCTTTTTAGCACCCGCACATGGATTTGTGCCAAAAACGCGTTTTGAGCATGCACATGCATCTTTTCGTAGACGCGGACGCAGTTTTCTGCAAAACTACACGATATCCATGCAAATGGTGCTTTTGACAGAACGCGGACGTGGATTTTCAACCAAACGACGTGAAAAGCATGCCGATGCTGCTCTTTTTAGCACCCGCACATGCATTTGTGCCAAAACGCGTTTTGAGCATGCACATGCATCTTTTGGTAGACGCGGATGGAGTTTTCTGCAAAACCACACGATATGCATGCAAATGGTGCTTTTGGCAGAACGCGCACGTGGATTTCTACCAAACGACGTGAAAAGCATGCCGATGCTGCTCTTTTTAGCACCCGCACATGGATTTGTGCCAAAACGCGTTTTGAGCATGCACATGCATCTTTTCGTCGACGCGGACGCAGTTTTCTGCAAAACTACACGATATCCATGCAAATGGTGCTTTTGGCAGAACGCGCACGTGGATTTCTACCAAGTGACGTGAAAAGCATGCCGATGCTGCTGCACCCGCACATAGATTTGTGCCAAAACGCGTTTTAAGCATGCACATGCATCTTTTGGTAGACGCGGATGGAGTTTTCTGCAAAACCACACGATATGCATGCAAATGGTGCTTTTGGCAGAACGCGCACGTGGATTTCTACCAAACGACGTGAAAAGGATGCCGATGCATCCCTTTTTAGCACCCGCACATGGATTTGTGCCAAAACGCTTTTGAGCATGCACATGCATCTTTGGTAGACGCGGACGCAGTTTTCTGCAAAACCACAAGATATGCATGCAAATGGTGCTTTTGACAGAACGCGCACATGGATTTCTACCAAGCGACGTGAAAAGCATGCCGATGCTGCTCTTTTTAGCACCCGCACATGGATTTGTGCCAAAACGCGTTTTGAGCATGCACATGCATCTTTTGGTAGACGCGGACGCAGTTTTCTGCAAAACTACACGATATCCATGCAAATGGTGCTTTTGGCAGAACGCGCACGTGGATTTCAACCAAACGACGTGAAAAGCATGCCGATGCTGCTCTTTTTAGCACCCGCACATGCTTTTGTGCCAAAACGCGTTTTGAGCATGCACATGAATCTTTTGGTAGACGCGGACGCAGTTTTCTGCAAAACCACACGATATGCATACAAATGGTGCTTTGGCAGAACGCGCACGTGGATTTCAACCAAACGACGTGAAAAGCATGCCGATGCTGCTCTTTTTAGCACCCGCACATGCATTTGTGCCAAAACGCGTTTTGAGCATGCACATGCATCTTTTGGTAGACGCGGATGGAGTTTTCTGCAAAACCACACGATATGCATGCAAATGGTGCTTTTGGCAGAACGCGCACGTGGATTTCTACCAAACGACGTGAAAAGCATGCCGATGCTGCTCTTTTTAGCACCCGCACATGGATTTGTGCCAAAACGCGTTTTGAGCATGCACATGCATCTTTTCGTAGACGCGGACGCAGTTTTCTGCAAAACTACACGATATCCATGCAAATGGTGCTTTTGGCAGAACGCGCACGTGGATTTCTACCAAGTGACGTGAAAAGCATGCCGATGCTGCTCTTTTGAGCACCCGCACATAGATTTGTGCCAAAACGCGTTTTAAGCATGCACATGCATCTTTTGGTAGACGCGGATGGAGTTTTCTGCAAAACCACACGATATCCATGCAAATGGTGCTTTTGGCAGAACGCGCACGTGGATTTCTACCAAGTGACGTGAAAAGCATGCCGATGCATCCCTTTTTAGCACCCGCACATGGATTTGTGCCAAAACGCGTTTGAGCATGCACATGCATCTTTTGGTAGACGCGGACGCAGTTTTCTGCAAAACCACACGATATGCATGCAAATGGGGCTTTTGACAGAACGCGCACATGGATTTCTACCAAGCGACGTGAAAAGCATGCCGATGCTGCTCTTTTTAGCACCCGCACATGGATTTGTGCCAAAATGCGTTTTGAGCATGCACATGCATCTTTTCGTAGACGCGGACGCAGTTTTCTGCAAAACTACACGATATCCATGCAAATGGTGCTTTTGGCAGAACGCGCACGTGGATTTCTACCAAGTGACGTGAAAAGCATGCCGATGCTGCTCTTTTGAGCACCCGCACATAGATTTGTGCCAAAACGCGTTTTAAGCATGCACATGCATCTTTTGGTAGACGCGGATGGAGTTTTCTGCAAAACCACACGATATGCATGCAAATGGTGCTTTTGGCAGAACGCGCACGTGGATTTCTACCAAACGACGTGAAAAGCATGCCGATGCATCCCTTTTTAGCACCCGCACATGGATTTGTGCCAAAACGCGTTTGAGCATGCACATGCATCTTTTGGTAGACGCGGACGCAGTTTTCTGCAAAACCACACGCTATGCATGCAAATGGTGCTTTTGACAGAACGCGCACATGGATTTCTACCAAGCGACGTGAAAAGCATGCCGATGCTGCTCTTTTTAGCACCCGCACATGGATTTGTGCCAAAACGCGTTTTGAGCATGCACATGCATCTTTTGGTAGACGCGGACGCAGTTTTCTGCAAAACTACACGATATCCATGCAAATGGTGCTTTTGGCAGAACGCGCACGTGGATTTCAACCAAACGACGTGAAAAGCATGCCGATGCTGCTCTTTTTAGCACCCGCACATGCATTTGTGCCAAAACGCGTTTTGAGCATGCACATGCATCTTTTGGTAGACGCGGACGCAGTTTTCTGCAAAACCACACGATATGCATACAAATGGTGCTTTTGGCAGAACGCGCACGTGGATTTCTACCAAGTGACGTGAAAAGCATGCCGATGCTGCTCTTTTAAGCACCCGCACATAGATTTGTGCCAAAACGCGTTTTAAGCATGCACATGCATCTTTTGGTAGACGCGGATGGAGTTTTCTGCAAAACCACACGATATGCATGCAAATGGTGCTTTTGGCAGAACGCGCACGTGGATTTCTACCAAACGACGTGAAAAGCATGCCGATGCATCCCTTTTTAGCACCCGCACATGGATTTGTGCCAAAACGCGTTTGAGCATGCACATGCATCTTTTGGTAGACGCGGACGCAGTTTTCTGCAAAACCACACGATATGCATGCAAATGGTGCTTTTGGCAGAACGTGCACGTGGATTTGTACCAAACGACGTTAAAAGCACGCCGATGCTGCTCTTTTTAGCACTCGCACATGGATTTGTGCCAAAACGCGTTTTGAGCATGCACATGCATCTTTTGGTAGACGCGGACGCAGTTTTCTGCAAAACTACACGATATCCATGCAAATGGTGCTTTTGGCAGAACGCGCACGTGGATTTCAACTAAACAACGTGAAAAGCATGCCGATGCTGCTCTTTTTAGCACCCGCACATGCATTTGTGCCAAAACGCGTTTTGAGCATGCACATGCATCTTTTGGTAGACGCGGACGCAGTTTTCTGCAAAACCACACGATATGCATACAAATGGTGCTTTTGGCAGAACGCGCACGTGGATTTCTACCAAGTGACGTGAAAAGCATGCCGATGCTGCTCTTTTAAGCACCCGCACATAGATTTGTGCCAAAACGCGTTTTAAGCATGCACATGCATCTTTTGGTAGACGCGGATGGAGTTTTCTGCAAAACCACACGATATGCATGCAAATGGTGCTTTTGGCAGAACGCGCACGTGGATTTCTACCAAATGACGTGAAAAGCATGCCGATGCATCCCTTTTTAGCACCCGCACATGGATTTGTGCCAAAACGTGTTTGAGCATGCACATGCATCTTTTGGTAGACGCGGACGCAGTTTTCTGCAAAACCACACGATATGCATGCAAATGGTGCTTTTGACAGAACGCGCACATGGATTTCTACCAAGCGACGTGAAAAGCATGCCGATGCTGCTCTTTTTAGCACCCGCACATGGATTTGTGCCAAAACGCGTTTTGAGCATGCACATGCATCTTTTGGTAGACGCGGACGCAGTTTTCTGCAAAACTACACGATATCCATGCAAATGGTGCTTTTGGCAGAACGCGCACGTGGATTTCAACCAAACGACGTGAAAAGCATGCCGATGCTGCTCTTTTTAGCACCCGCACATGCATTTGTGCCAAAACGCGTTTTGAGCATGCACATGCATCTTTTGGTAGACGCGGACGCAGTTTTCTGCAAAACCACACGATATGCATACAAATGGTGCTTTTGGCAGAACGCGCACGTGGATTTCTACCAAGTGACGTGAAAAGCATGCCGATGCTGCTCTTTTAAGCACCCGCACATAGATTTGTGCCAAAACGCGTTTTAAGCATGCACATGCATCTTTTGGTAGACGCGGATGGAGTTTTCTGCAAAACAACACGATATGCATGCAAATGGTGCTTTTGGCAAAACGCGCACGTGGATTTCTACCAAACGACGTGAAAAGCATGCCGATGCATCCCTTTTTAGCACCCGCACATGGATTTGTGCCAAAACGCGTTTGAGCATGCACATGCATCTTTTGGTAGACGCGGACGCAGTTTTCTGCAAAACCACACGATATGCATGCAAATGGTGCTTTTGGCAGAACGTGCACGTGGATTTCTACCAAACGACGTTAAAAGCACGCCGATGCTGGTCTTTTTAGCACTCGCACATGGATTTGTGCCGAAACGCGTTTTAAGCATGAACATGCATCTTTTGGTAGACCCGGTCGTTGTTTTCTGCAAATGCACACGATATGCATGCACACGGTGCTTCTGGCAGAACGCGCACGTGGATTTCTACCAAACGACGCGAAAAGCATGCCGATGCTGCTCTTTTTAACAACCGCACATGGATTTGTGCCAAAACGCGTTTTAAGCATGCACATGCATCTTTTGGTAGACGCGGGCGCAGTTTTCTACAAAACCACACGATATGCATGCAAATGGTGCTTTTGGCAGAACGCGCACGTGGATTTCTACCAAGCGACGTGAAAAGCATGCCGATGCTGCTCTTTTTAGCACCCGCACATGGATTTGTGGCAAAACGCGTTTTAAGCATGCACATGCATCTTTTGGTAGACGCGGATGCAGTTTTCTACAAAACCACACGATATGCATGCAAATGGTGCTTTTGGCAGAACGACCACGTGGATTTCTATCAAACGTCGTGAAAAGCATGCCGATGCTGCTCTTTTTAGCACCCGCACATGGATTTGTGCCAAAACGCGTTTTAAGCATGAACATGCATCTTTTTGTAGACGCGGACGCAATTTTCTGCAAAACCACACGATATGCATTCAAATGGTGCTTTTGGCAGAACGCGCTCGTGGATTTCTACCAAACGACGTGAAAAGCATGTCGATGCTGCTCTTTTTAGCACCCGCACATGGATTTGTCCCAAAACGCGTTTTAAGCATGCACATGCATCTTTTGGTAGACGCAGACGCAGTTTTCTGCAAAACCACACGATATGCATGCAAATGGTGCTTTTGGCAGAACGCGCACGTGGATTTCTACCAAACGACGTGAAAAGCACGCCGATGCTGCTCTTTTTAGCACCCGTACATACATGGATTTATGCCAAAACACGTTTTAAGCATGCACATGCATCTTTTGGTAGGCGCGGACGCAGTTTTCTGAAACCACACGATATGCATGCAAATGGTGCTTTTGGCAGAACGCGCACGTGGATTTCTACCAAACGACGTAAAAAGCATGCCGATGCTGCTCTTTTTAGCACCCGCACATGGATTTGTGCCAAAACGCATTTTGAGCATGCACATGCATCTTTTGGTAGACGCGGACGCAGTTTTCTGCAAAACCACACGATATCCATGCAAATGGTGCTTTTGGCAGAACGCGCACGTGGATTTCAATCAAACGACGTGAAAAGCATGCCGATGCTGCTCTTTTTTGCACCCGCACATGGATTTGTGCCAAAACGCGTTTTAAGCATGCACATGCATCTTTTGGTAGACGTGGATGCACTTTTCTGCAAAACCACACGATATGCATGCAAATGGTGCTTTTGGCAGAACGCGCACGTGGATTTCAACCAAGCGACGTGAAAAGCGTGCCGATGCTGCTCTTTTAAGCACCCGCACATGGATTTGTGCCAAAACGCGTTTTGAGCATGCACATGCATCTTTTGGTAGACGCGGACGCAGTTTTCTGCAAAACCACACGATATGCATGCAAATGGTATGGTATGGTATGAGGAACTTTATTTGGTCCTGAAGGTCAACCATAGGTTGACGCGGGCCGCTCCCACGTTGGGACTGCCAGGCCGAGCCCTTCAGCCACATCGCGGGCCTTCTGGACTGCCCGTTATTTGTCAGTGAGTGATTCGCTGTGTAGCATTTGCCGCCACCATTCTTGTTCCTTGTCACAGTCTGTGAAGACCGCGGGGCACTGTCAAAGCATGTGGTCAAGAGTAATGATGCCATTGCACTTATTACAGTTGATTTGAGTTTCCCTCTCAGGATAGATCCTGTTAATAAAATATGGACTTGGGTATGTTCTAGTCTGTAGCAAACGTAATGTGGCCGCTTGGGCTCTGCAAAGCTTACCGTGTGGCAATGGGTACTCCCTTCTGCTTAAATAATAATGCTTCGTGATTTCGTTGTATGGTAATAATCGATCCCTGTGTTCCCCGGGTGAAGTGTAAGTTGCTCGGTCTTGAAGAGCACGGCTAGACAGTCCTCGTGCTTCTTCATTTTCCACCTCATTGAGGTTTCTCCGAGCTCCGTCCACTACCCCCAGATGTGCAGGAAACCAGCGGATTTAAATCCTCTCACTGTTGACCTTCTCTAGTAATTTTGTTGCTGTCCGTGTCACATATCCATTGGTAAAGTTGCGTATGGCTGTTCTAGAGTCGCTGTAAATATGTGTCCACCAATTAGCCCGAATGGCTAAGGCGATTGCTACTTGTTCTGCTACTGTTGGGTCCTTGGTATAGACGGTGATGGCATCCCGTATGTTACCTTGAGTGTCTACAACAACGGAGGTATATGCATCCTTATTTTTAACCCAGGCAGCGTCAACGAACACCGCCTGCTGCTTATGTTGATCTATGTCTTGAAGGAGTGCCTTCGCCCTTGCCTTTCGTCTCTCGAGGTTATGTGTCGGGCGCATGTTCCTAGGGAACGGGGTCGTCTTTATTGTTTCTCGTAGTCCCGCTTGCAATAGTGTTAGTAATTCTCCTTCGTTGGTGTGGTCGTTAATTTCTACGCCAATTTCTTCAAGTAGCGCCCTCCCAGGTCGTGTCCCCATTAGTCTCTCCTGGTGGGCCACCTGCTGAGCCTCAGCTATCTCTTCTAGTGTGTTATGCAGCCCTAGGCGCAATAAGCTATCGTTAGCCGTGCTGATGGGAAGTCCTAGTGCAGTCTTTATAAGTCGTCTGATTAAAGCGTTTAGCTTGTTCTTGTCAGCCTGTGTCCACTGTAGCATGCCAGCCACGTACGAGAAGTGGCAAAAGGCGAATGCATGTACCAATCTTATGGCACTGTGTTCTAGTAGCCCCTTATGCCTGTTGGTAACTCTACGCAGAAGCCTAATGACTTCTTCTGACTTGTTAGAGATGTGTTGTATCATCCTGCAATTAGATCCATTCGCTTGCAGGAGAAGTCCTAGCACTCTAATAGTCTCCACCTGCCTGATTGGTTCTCCATTCTTCGCGTATATGTCAATGCGGGGTTCTTCCTCTGGGATATATCCGTTCGGTTTGCGCCCACGCTTACTGCTCCGTAGTACCAATAGTTCAGATTTCTTAGCAGAGCAGTTCAGTCCCATACCCTCAAGTGTTGTTTCCACCACATAAATGCTTTCGTGTAATTTGGTCTCTGTTTGTCCCATATTACCTTCGGCACTCCAGATTGTTACATCATCTGCATATATAGCAAAGTGGATACCCTCAATCTGCGCGAGACCTCGAGCCACTTTTCACATTGCCAAATTAAATAACATGGGAGATAGGACGGACCCTTGTGGTGTCCCACGATTCCCAAGTTCCAGAGTTGTCGATTGGAGTTCGCCTAACCTGAGACAAGCAGAACGGCCACCGAGAAAGGCTTTAAATATATTGTGCAATCGTTTACCCAATCCCATCTCCGAGAGGATATTCAATATGGCCCTGTGCTTGATGCGATCAAAGGCCTTTTCTACATCTAGGCCTAGAAGAGCTCTCGTATGCAGCGGGCTAGCAAGAATAAGGTGATGTTTGATTAAAAGCATTGCATCTTGAGTCGAAAGTCCAGGACGGAAACCGATCAGGTTATGCGGAAGAAGATTTCTGTTTTCTACATACTTAGTAAGTCTATTGAGTATGACATGCTCCATGGTTTTGCCCAGACATGATGTTAACGATATGGGTCTTAGGTTATCTAGATTTAGTTGCTTGCCTGGTTTGGGAATAAGAATTGTGTTAGCAATTCTCCATTTCTTTGGATAATCACCATTTTTCCAGAGTTCGTTGAAATACTCTGTTAAATATGTTATAGATTCATCGTCCAAATTTTTCAACAGCCTATTGGAAATGCCATCTGGACCGGCAGCAGATCTACTGTTGAGGTCGTACAGGGCTGCGCGAACTTCGCTTTCTGTGAAGTCTTGATCCATAGGCTCACAGTCTTCCCCTGTATATTCAGGCGGGTCTGTGCTCTCATTGCTATCCTTAAGCGGTAAATACTTAGCTGCAAGCCGATCCAGAATGGCCTCCTCCGTTGTGTCCTGACTCTCACGATGGACGAGTCGTGCTACTGCTGTTCTCCTATTAGATTTCGTGTCGTTCTCATGAAGCAAATGTCTAAGTAAATTCCAATTTCCACCACGTCTGATTATGGTGCTTTTGGCAGAACGCGCACGTGGATTTCTACCAAACGACGTGAAAAGCATGCCGATGCTGCTCTTTTTAGCAACCGCACATGGATTTGTGCCGAAACGCGTTTTAAGCAAGCACATGCATCTTTTGGTAGACGCGGACGTTGTTTTCTGCAAAACCACACGATATGCATGCACTTGGTGCTTTTGGAAGAACGCGCACGTGGATTTCTACCAAACGACGTGAAAAGCATGCCGATGCTGCTCTTTTTAGCACCCGCACATGGATTTGTGCCAAAACGCGTTTTACGCATGCACATGCATCTTTTGGTAGACGCGGACGCAGTTTTCTGCTTAAACCACACGATATGCATGCAAATGGTGCTTTTGGCCGAACGCGCACGTGGATTTCTACCAAACGACGTGAAAAGCATGCCGATGCTGCTCTTTTTGCACCCGCACATGGATTTGTGCCAAAACGCGTTTTAAGCAAGCACATGCATCTTTTGGTAGACGCGGACGTTGTTTTCTGCAAAACCACACGATATGCATGCAAATGGTGCTTTTGGCAGAACGCGCACGTGGATTTTTACAAAACGACGTGAAAAGCATGCCGATGCTGCTCGTTTTAGCACCCGCACATGGATTTGTGCCAAAACGCGTTTTGAGCATGCACATGCATCTTTTGGTAGACGCGGACGCAGTTTTCTGCAAAACCACACGATATGCATGCAAATGGTGCTTTTGGCAGAACGCGCGCGTGGATTTCTACCAAGCGACGTGAAAAGCATGCCGATGCTGCTCTTTTTAGCACCCGCACATGGATTTGTGCCAAAACGCGTTTTAAGCATGCACATGCATCTTTTGGTAGACGCGGATGCAGTTTTCTGCAAAACCACACGATATGCATGCAAATGGTGCTTTGGCAGAATGCACACGTGGATTTCTACCAAACGACGTGAAAAGCATGCCGATGCTGCTCTTTTTAGTACCCACACACGCATTTGTGCCAAAACGCGTTTTAAGCATGCACATGCATCTTTTGGTAGACGCGGATGGAGTTTTCTGCAAAACCACACGATATGCATGCAAATGGTGCTTTTGGCAGAACGCGCACGTGGATTTCTACCAAACGACGTGAAAAGCATGCCGATGCATCCCTTTTTAGCACCCGCACATGGATTTGTGCCAAAACGCGTTTGAGCATGCACATGCATCTTTTGGTAGACGCGGACGCAGTTTTCTGCAAAACCACACGATATGCATGCAAATGGTGCTTTTGGCAGAACGTGCACGTGGATTAGTACCAAACGACGTTAAAAGCACGCCGATGCTGCTCTTTTTAGCACTCGCACATGGATTTGTGCCAAAACGCGTTTTGAGCATGCACATGCATCTTTTGGTAGACGCGGACGCAGTTTTCTGCAAAACTACACGATATCCATGCAAATGGTGCTTTTGGCAGAACGCGCACGTGGATTTCAACTAAACAACGTGAAAAGCATGCCGATGCTGCTCTTTTTAGCACCCGCACATGCATTTGTGCCAAAACGCGTTTTGAGCATGCACATGCATCTTTTGGTAGACGCGGACGCAGTTTTCTGCAAAACCACACGATATGCATACAAATGGTGCTTTTGGCAGAACGCGCACGTGGATTTCAACCAAACGACGTGAAAAGCATGCCGATGCTGCTCTTTTTAGCACCCGCACATGCATTTGTGCCAAAACGCGTTTTGAGCATGCACATGCATCTTTTGGTAGACGCGGACGCAGTTTTCTGCAAAACCACACGATATGCATACAAATGGTGCTTTTGGCAGAACGCGCACGTGGATTTCTACCAAGTGACGTGAAAAGCATGCCGATGCTGCTCTTTTAAGCACCCGCACATAGATTTGTGCCAAAACGCGTTTTAAGCATGCACATGCATCTTTTGGTAGACGCGGATGGAGTTTTCTGCAAAACAACACGATATGCATGCAAATGGTGCTTTTGGCAGAACGCGCACGTGGATTTCTACCAAACGACGTGAAAAGCATGCCGATGCATCCCTTTTTAGCACCCGCACATGGATTTGTGCCAAAACGCGTTTGAGCATGCACATGCATCTTTTGGTAGACGCGGACGCAGTTTTCTGCAAAACCACACGATATGCATGCAAATGGTGCTTTTGGCAGAACGTGCACGTGGATTTCTACCAAACGACGTTAAAAGCACGCCGATGCTGCTCTTTTTAGCACTCGCACATGGATTTGTGCCGAAACGCGTTTTAAGCATGAACATGCATCTTTTGGTAGACCCGGTCGTTGTTTTCTGCAAATGCACACGATATGCATGCACACGGTGCTTCTGGCAGAACGCGCACGTGGATTTCTACCAAACGACGCGAAAAGCATGCCGATGCTGCTCTTTTTAACAACCGCACATGGATTTGTGCCAAAACGCGTTTTAAGCATGCACATGCATCTTTTGGTAGACGCGGGCGCAGTTTTCTACAAAACCACACGATATGCATGCAAATGGTGCTTTTGGCAGAACGCGCACGTGGATTTCTACCAAGCGACGTGAAAAGCATGCCGATGCTGCTCTTTTTAGCACCCGCACATGGATTTGTGGCAAAACGCGTTTTAAGCATGCACATGCATCTTTTGGTAGACGCGGATGCAGTTTTCTACAAAACCACACGATATGCATGCAAATGGTGCTTTTGGCAGAACGACCACGTGGATTTCTATCAAACGTCGTGAAAAGCATGCCGATGCTGCTCTTTTTAGCACCCGCACATGGATTTGTGCCAAAACGCGTTTTAAGCATGAACATGCATCTTTTTGTAGACGCGGACGCAATTTTCTGCAAAACCACACGATATGCATTCAAATGGTGCTTTTGGCAGAACGCGCTCGTGGATTTCTACCAAACGACGTGAAAAGCATGTCGATGCTGCTCTTTTTAGCACCCGCACATGGATTTGTCCCAAAACGCGTTTTAAGCATGCACATGCATCTTTTGGTAGACGCAGACGCAGTTTTCTGCAAAACCACACGATATGCATGCAAATGGTGCTTTTCGCAGAACGCGCACGTGGATTTCTACCAAACGACGTGAAAAGCACGCCGATGCTGCTCTTTTTAGCACCCGTACATACATGGATTTATGCCAAAACACGTTTTAAGCATGCACATGCATCTTTTGGTAGACGCGGACGCAGTTTTCTGAAACCACACGATATGCATGCAAATGGTGCTTTTGGCAGAACGCGCACGTGGATTTCTACCAAACGACGTAAAAAGCATGCCGATGCTGCTCTTTTTAGCACCCGCACATGGATTTGTGCCAAAACGCATTTTGAGCATGCACATGCATCTTTTGGTAGACGCGGACGCAGTTTTCTGCAAAACCACACGATATCCATGCAAATGGTGCTTTTGGCAGAACGCGCACGTGGATTTCAATCAAACGACGTGAAAAGCATGCCGATGCTGCTCTTTTTTGCACCCGCACATGGATTTGTGCCAAAACGCGTTTTAAGCATGCACATGCATCTTTTGGTAGACGTGGATGCACTTTTCTGCAAAACCACACGATATGCATGCAAATGGTGCTTTTGGCAGAACGCGCACGTGGATTTCAACCAAGCGACGTGAAAAGCGTGCCGATGCTGCTCTTTTAAGCACCCGCACATGGATTTGTGCCAAAACGCGTTTTGAGCATGCACATGCATCTTTTGGTAGACGCGGACGCAGTTTTCTGCAAAACCACACGATATGCATGCAAATGGTATGGTATGGTATGAGGAACTTTATTTGGTCCTGAAGGTCAACCATAGGTTGACGCGGGCCGCTCCCACGTTGGGACTGCCAGGCCGAGCCCTTCAGCCACATCGCGGGCCTTCTGGACTGCCCGTTATTTGTCAGTGAGTGATTCGCTGTGTAGCATTTGCCGCCACCATTCTTGTTCCTTGTCACAGTCTGTGAAGACCGCGGGGCACTGTCAAAGCATGTGGTCAAGAGTAATGATGCCATTGCACTTATTACAGTTGATTTGAGTTTCCCTCTCAGGATAGATCCTGTTAATAAAATATGGACTTGGGTATGTTCTAGTCTGTAGCAAACGTAATGTGACCGCTTGGGCTCTGCAAAGCTTACCGTGTGGCAATGGGTACTCCCTTCTGCTTAAATAATAATGCTTCGTGATTTCGTTGTATGTTAATAATCGATCCCTGTGTTCCCCGGGTGAAGTGTAAGTTGCTCGGTCTTGAAGAGCACGGCTAGACAGTCCTCGTGCTTCTTCATTTTCCACCTCATTGAGGTTTCTCCGAGCTCCGTCCACTACCCCCAGATGTGCAGGAAACCAGCGGATTTAAATCCTCTCACTGTTGACCTTCTCTAGTAATTTTGTTGCTGTCCGTGTCACATATCCATTGGTAAAGTTGCGTATGGCTGTTCTAGAGTCGCTGTAAATATGTGTCCACCGATTAGCCCGAATGGCTAAGGCGATTGCTACTTGTTCTGCTACTGTTGGGTCCTTGGTATAGACGGTGATGGCATCCCGTATGTTACCTTGAGTGTCTACAACAACGGAGGTATATGCATCCTTATTTTTAACCCAGGCAGCGTCAACGAACACCGCCTGCTGCTTATGTTGATCTATGTCTTGAAGGAGTGCCTTCGCCCTTGCCTTTCGTCTCTCGAGGTTATGTGTCGGGTGCATGTTCCTAGGGAACGGGGTCGTCTTTATTGTTTCTCGTAGTCCAGCTTGCAATAGTGTTAGTAATTCTCCTTCGTTGGTGTGGTCGTTAATTTCTACGCCAATTTCTTCAAGTAGCGCCCTCCCAGGTCGTGTCCCCATTAGTCTCTCCTGGTGGGCCACCTGCTGAGCCTCAGCTATCTCTTCTAGTGTGTTATGCAGCCCTAGGCGCAATAAGCTATCGTTAGCCGTGCTGATGGGAAGTCCTAGTGCAGTCTTTATAAGTCGTCTGATTAAAGCGTTTAGCTTGTTCTTGTCAGCCTGTGTCCACTGTAGCATGCCAGCCACGTACGAGAAGTGGCAAAAGGCGAATGCATGTACCAATCTTATGGCACTGTGTTCTAGTAGCCCCTTATGCCTGTTGGTAACTCTACGCAGAAGCCTAATGACTTCTTCTGACTTGTTAGAGATGTGTTGTATCATCCTGCAATTAGATCCATTCGCTTGCAGGAGAAGTCCTAGCACTCTAATAGTCTCCACCTGCCTGATTGGTTCTCCATTCTTCGCGTATATGTCAATGCGGGGTTCTTCCTCTGGGATATATCCGTTCGGTTTGCGCCCACGCTTACTGCTCCGTAGTACCAATAGTTCAGATTTCTTAGCAGAGCAGTTCAGTCCCATACCCTCAAGTGTTGTTTCCACCACATAAATGCTTTCGTGTAATTTGGTCTCTGTTTGTCCCATATTACCTTCGGCACTCCAGATTGTTACATCATCTGCATATATAGCAAAGTGGATACCCTCAATCTGCGCGAGACCTCGAGCCACTTTTCACATTGCCAAATTAAATAACATGGGAGATAGGACGGACCCTTGTGGTGTCCCACGATTCCCAAGTTCCAGAGTTGTCGATTGGAGTTCGCCTAACCTGAGACAAGCAGAACGGCCACCGAGAAAGGCTTTAAATATATTGTGCAATCGTTTACCCAATCCCATCTCCGAGAGGATATTCAATATGGCCCTGTGCTTGATGCGATCAAAGGCCTTTTCTACATCTAGGCCTAGAAGAGCTCTCGTATGCAGCGGGCTAGCAAGAATAAGGTGATGTTTGATTAAAAGCATTGCATCTTGAGTCGAAAGTCCAGGACGGAAACCGATCAGGTTATGCGGAAGAAAATTTCTGTTTTCTACATACTTAGTAAGTCTATTGAGTATGACATGCTCCATGGTTTTGCCCAGACATGATGTTAACGATATGGGTCTTAGGTTATCTAGATTTAGTTGCTTGCCTGGTTTGGGAATAAGAATTGTGTTAGCAATTCTCCATTTCTTTGGATAATCACCATTTTTCCAGAGTTCGTTGAAATACTCTGTTAAATATGTTATAGATTCATCGTCCAAATTTTTCAACAGCCTATTGGAAATGCCATCTGGACCGGCAGCAGATCTACTGTTGAGGTCGTACAGGGCTGCGCGAACTTCGCTTTCTGTGAAGTCTTGATCCATAGGCTCACAGTCTTCCCCTGTATATTCAGGCGGGTCTGTGCTCTCATTGCTATCCTTAAGCGGTAAATACTTAGCTGCAAGCCGATCCAGAATGGCCTCCTCCGTTGTGTCCTGACTCTCACGATGGACGAGTCGTGCTACTGCTGTTCTCCTATTAGATTTCGTGTCGTTCTCATGAAGCAAATGTCTAAGTAAATTCCAATTTCCACCACGTCTGATTATGGTGCTTTTGGCAGAACGCGCACGTGGATTTCTACCAAACGACGTGAAAAGCATGCCGATGCTGCTCTTTTTAGCACCCGCACATGGATTTGTGCCGAAACGCGTTTTAAGCAAGCACATGCATCTTTTGGTAGACGCGGACGTTGTTTTCTGCAAAACCACACGATATGCATGCACTTGGTGCTTTTGGAAGAACGCGCACGTGGATTTCTACCAAACGACGTGAAAAGCATGCCGATGCTGCTCTTTTTAGCACCCGCACATGGATTTGTGCCAAAACGCGTTTTACGCATGCACATGCATCTTTTGGTAGACGCGGACGCAGTTTTCTGCTTAAACCACACGATATGCATGCAAATGGTGCTTTTGGCCGACCGCGCACGTGGATTTCTACCAAACGACGTGAAAAGCATACCAATGCTGCTCTTTTAAGCACCCGCACATGGGTTTGTGCCAAAACGCGTTTTAAATCTTTTGGTAGACGCGGACGCAGTTTTCTGCAAAACCACACGATATGCATGCAAATGGTGCTTTTGGCAGAACGCGCACGTGGATTTCTACCAAAGGACGTGAAAAGCATGCCGATGCTGCTCTTTTTGCACCCGCACATGGATTTGTGCCAAAACGCGTTTTAAGCAAGCACATGCATCTTTTGGTAGACGCGGACGTTGTTTTCTGCAAAACCACACGATATGCATGCAAATGGTGCTTTTGGCAGAACGCGCACGTGGATTTTTACAAAACGACGTGAAAAGCATGCCGATGCTGCTCGTTTTAGCACCCGCACATGGATTTGTGCCAAAACGCGTTTTGAGCATGCACATGCATCTTTTGGTAGACGCGGACGCAGTTTTCTGCAAAACCACACGATATGCATGCAAATGGTGCTTTGGCAGAATGCACACGTGGATTTCTACCAAACGACGTGAAAAGCATGCCGATGCTGCTCTTTTTAGTACCCACACACGCATTTGTGCCAAAACGCGGTTTGAGCATGCACATGCATCTTTTGGTAGACGCGGATGCAGTTTTCTGCAAAACCACACGATATGCATGCAAATGGTGCTTTGGCAGAATGCACGCGTGGATTTCTACCAAACGACGTGAAAAGCATGCCGATGCTGCTCTTTTTAGCACCCACACACGCATTTGTGCCGAAACGCGTTTTAAGCAAGCACATGCATCTTTTGGCAGACGCGGACGCAATTTTCTGCAAAACCACACGATATGCATGCAAATGCTGCTTTTGGCAGAACGCGCACGTGGATTTCTACCAAACGACGAGAAAAGCATGCCGATGCTGCGCGTTTAAGCATCCGCACATGGATTTGTCCCAAATCGCGTTTTAAGCATGCACATGCATCTTTTGGTAGACGCGGACGCAGTTTTCTGCAAAACCACACGATATGCATGCAAATGCTGCTTTTGGCAGAACGCACACGTGGATTTCTACCAAACGACGTGAAAAGCATGCCGATGCTGCTCTTTTTAGCACCCGCACATGGATTTGTCCCAAATCGCGTTTTAAGCATGCACATGCATCTTTTGGTAGACGCGGACGCAGTTTTCTGCAAAACCACACGATATGCATGCAAATGATGCTTTTGGCAGAACGCGCACGTGGATTTCTAACAAACGACGTGAAAAGCATGCCGATGCTGCTCTTTTTAGCACCCGCACATGGATTTGTGCCAAAACGCGTTTTGAGCATGCACATGCATCTTTTGGTAGACGCGGACGCAGTTTTCTGCAAAACCACACGATATGCATGCAAATGCTGCTTTTGGCAGAACGCGCACGTGGATTTCTACCAAACGACGTGAAAAGCATGCCGATGCTGCTCTTTTTAGCATCCGCACATGGATTTGTCCCAAATCGCGTTTTAAGCATGCACATGCATCTTTTGGTAGACGCGGACGCAGTTTTCTGCAAAAGCACACGATATGCATGCAAATGCTGCTTTTGGCAGAACCCACACGTGGATTTCTACCAAACGTCGTGAAAAGCATGCCGATGCTGCTCTTTTTAGCACCCGCACATGGATTTGTGCCAAATCGCGTTTTAAGCATGCACATGCATCTTTTGGTAGACGCGGACGCAGTTTTCTGCAAAACCACACGATATGCATGCAAATGGTGCTTTTGGCAGAACGCGCACGTGGATTTCTACCAAACGACGTGAAGAGCATGCCGATGCTGCTCTTTTTAGCACCCGCACAAGGATTTGTGCCAGAAAGCGTTTTATGCATGCACACGCATATTTGGTAGTCGTGGATGCAGTTTTCTGCAAAACAACACGATATGCATGCAAATGGTGCTTTTGGCAGAACGCGCACGTGGATTTCTAACAAACGACGTGAAAAGCATGCCGATGCTGCTCTTTTTAGCACCCGCACATGGATTTGTGCCAAAACGCGTTTTGAGCATGCACATGCATCTTTTGGTAGACGCGCACGCAGTTTTCTGCAAAACCACACGATATGCATGCAAATGGTGCTTTTGGCAGAACGCGCACGTGGATTTCTACCAAGCGACGTGAAAAGCATGCCGATGCTGCTCTTTGTAGCACCCGCACATGGATTTGTGCCAAAACGCGTTTTAAGCATGCACATGCATCTTTTGGTAGACGCGGATGCAGTTTTCTGCAAAACCACACGATATGCATGCAAATGGTGCTTTGGCAGAATGCACACGTGGATTTCTACCAAACGACGTGAAAAGCATGCCGATGCTGCTCTTTTTAGCACCCACACACGCATTTGTGCCAAAACGCGTTTTGAGCATGCACATGCATCTTTTGGCAGACGCGGACGCAGTTTTCTGCAAAACCACACGATATCCATGCAAATGGTGCTTTTGGCAGAACGCGCACGTGGATTTCTACCAAACGACGTGAAAAGCATGCCGATGCTGCTCTTTTTAGCACCCGCACATGGACTTGTGCCAAAACGCGTTTTAAGGATGCACATGCATCTTTTGGTAGACGCGGACGCAGTTTTCTGCAAAACCACACGATATGCATACAAATGGTGCTTTTGGCAGAACGCGCACGTGGATTTCTACCAAACGACGTGAAAAGCATGCCGATGGGGCTCTTTTTAGCACACGCACATGGATTTGTGCCAAAACGCGTTTTACGCATGCACATGCATCTTTTGGTAGACGCGGACGCAGTTTTCTACAAAACCACACGATATGCATGCAAATGGTGCTTTTGGCCGAACGCGCACGTGGATTTCTACCAAACGACGTGAAAAGCATGCCGATGCTGCTCTTTTTAGCACCCGCACATGGATTTGTGCCAAAACGCGTTTCAAGCATGCAGATGCATCTTTTCGAAGACGCGGACGCAGTTTTCTGCAAAACCACACGACATGCATGCTAAGGGTGCTTTTGGCAGAACGCGCACGTGGATTTCTACCAAACGACGTGAACAGCATGCCGATGCTGCTCTTTTTAGCACCCGCACATGGATTTGTGCCGAAACGCGTTTTAAGCATGCACATGCATCTTTTGGTAGACGCGGACGCAGTTTTCTGCAAAACCACAGGATATGCATGCAAATGGTGCTTTTGGCAGAACGCGCACGTCGATTTCTGCCAAACGACGTGAAAAGCATGCCGATGCTGCTCTTTTTAGCACCCGCACATGGATTTGTGCCAAAACGCGTTTTAAGCATGCACATGCATCTTTTGGTAGACGCGGACGCAGTTTTCTGCAAAACCGCACGATATGCATGCAAATGGTGCTATTGGCAGAACGCGCACGTGGATTTCTACCAAACGACGTGAAAAGCATGCCGATGCTGCTCTTTTTCGCACCCGCACATGGATTTGTGCCAAAACGCGTTTTAAGCATGCACATGCATCTTTTGGAAGACGCGGACGCAGTTTTCTGCAAAACCACACGACATGCATGCTAAGGGTGCTTTTGGCAGAACGCGCACGTGGATTTCTACCAAACGACGTGAAAAGCATGCCGATTCTGCTCTTTTTAGCACCCGCACATGGATTTGTGCCAAAACGCGTTTTAAGCATGCACATGCATCTTTTGGTAGACGCGGACGCAGTTTTCTGCAAAACCACACGATATGCATGCAAATGGTGCTTTTGGCAGAACGCGCACGTCTATTTCTACCAAACGACGTGAAAAGCATGCCGATGCTGCTCTTTTTAGCACCCGCACATGGATTTGTGCCAAAACGCGTTTTAAGCATGCACATGCATCTTTTGGTAGACGCGGACGCAGTTTTCTGCAAAACCACACGATATGCATGCAAATGGTGCTTTTGGCACCATTTCCCAAGGGAAGGGAAGCGTAGCAGGGGACGGCAGAAAGTTAGGTGGGCGGATGAGACTAAGAAGTTTGCAGGGATGGCGTGGCCACAATTAGTACATGACCGGAGTTGTTGGAGAAATATGGGAGAGGCCTTTGCCCTGCAGTGGGCGTAACCAGGCTGATGATGGTGATGATGATGATGGTGCGTTTGGCAGAACGCGCACGTGGATTTCTACCAATCGACTTGAATAGCAAGGCCGATGCTGCTCTTTTTAGCACCAGCACATGGATTTGTGCCGAAACGCGTTTTACATGTTTTTGTTATACTTTGTTGAGTAAAGCCAGTGTAAACAACACTTTGAAGCATGCATCTTTTGGTAGACGCGGATGCAGTTTTCTGCAAAACCACACGATATGCATGCAAATTGTGCTTTTGACAGAACGCGCACGTGGATTTATACCAAACAACGTGAAAAGCATGCCGATACTGCTCTGTTTAGCACCCGCACATGGATTTGTGCCAAAATGCGTTTTAGCATGCACATGCATCTTTTGGTAGACGAGGACGCAGTTTTCTGCAATACCACACGATGTGCATGCAAATGATGCTTTTGGCAGAACACGCACGTGGATTTCTACCAAACGACGTGAAAAGCATGCCGATGCTGGTCTTTTTAGCACCGGCACATGGATTTGTGCCAAAACGCGTTTTGAGCATGCACATGCACCTTTTGGCAGACGCGGATGCAGTTTTCTGCAAAACCACACGACATGCATGCAAATGGTGCTTTTGGCAGAACGCGCACGTGGATTTCTACCAAACGACGTGAAAAGCATGCCGATGCTGCTGTTTTTAGCACCCACACATGGATTTGTGCCAAAACGCGTTTTGAGCATGCACATGCATCTTTTGTTAGACGCGGACGCAATTTTCTGCAAAACCCCACGATATGCATGCAAATGGTGCTTTTAGCAGAACGCGCACGTGGATTTCTACCAAACGACGCGAAAAGCATGCCGATGCTGCTCTTTTTAGCACCCGCACTTGGATTTGTCCCAAAACGCGTTTTAAGCAAGCACATGCATCTTTTGGTAGACGCGGACGCAGTTTTCTTCAAAACCACACGATATGCATGCAAATGGTGCTTTTGGCAGAACGCACACGTGGATTTCTACCAAACGACGTGAAAAGCACGCCGATGCTGCTCTTTTTAGCACCCGCACATGGATTTGTGCCAAAACACGTTTTAAGCATGCGCATGCATCCTTTGGTAGACGCGGACGCAGTTTTCTGCAAAACCACACGATATTCATGCAAATGGTGCTTTTGGCAGAACGCGCACGTGGATTTCTAACAAACGACATGAAAAGCATGCCGATGCTGCTCTTTTTAGCACCAGCACATGGATTTGTGCCAAAATGCGTTTTAAGCATGCGCATCCATCTTTTGGTAGACACGGACGCAGTTTTCTGCAAAACCACACGATATGCATGCAAATGGTGCTTTTGGCAGAACGCGCACGTGGATTTCTACCAAACGACGTGAAAAGCATGCCGATGGGGCTCTTTTTAGCACACGCACATGCATTTGTGCCAAAACGCGTTTTGCGCATGCACATGCATCTTTTGGTAGACGCGGACGCAGTTTTCTGCAAAACAACACGATATCCATGCAAATGGTGCTTTTGGCAGAACGCGCACGTCGATTTCTGCCAAACGACGTGAAAAGCATGCCGATGCTGCTCTTTTTAGCACCCGCACATGGATTTGTGCCAAAACGCGGTTTAAGCATGCACATGCATCTTTTGGTAGACGCGGACGCAGTTTTCTGCAAAACCACACGATATGCATGCAAATGGTGCTTTTGGCAGAACGCGCACGTGGATTTCTACCAAACGACGTGAAAAGCATGCCGATGCTGCTCCTTTTAGCACCCGCACAGGTATTTGTGCCAAAACGCGCTTTAAGCATGCACATGCATCTTTTGGAAGACGCGGACGCAGTTTTCTGCAAAACAACACGACATGCATGCTAAGGGTGCTTTTGGCAGAACGCGCACGTGGATTTCTACCAAACGACGTGAAAAGCATGCCGATGCTGCTCTTTTTAGCACCCGCACATGGATTTGTGCCAAATCACGTTTTAAGCATGCGCATGCATCTTTTGGTAGACGCGGACGCAGTTTTCTGCAAAACCACACGATATCCATGCAAATGGTGATTTTGGCAGAACGCGCACGTGGATGTCTACCAAACGACGTGAAAAGCATGCCGATGCTGCTCTTTTTAGCACGCGCACAAGGATTTGTGCCAAAACGCGTTTTGAGCATGCACATGCATCTTTTGGTAGACGCGGACGCAGTTTTCTGCAAAAGCACATGATATGCATGCAAATGGTGCTTTTGGCAGAACGCGCACGTGGATTTCTGCCAAACGACGTGAAAAACATCCCGATGCTGCTCTTTTTAGCACCAGCACATGGATTTGTGCCAAAATGCGTTTTAAGCGTGCGCATCCATCTTTTGGTAGACACGGACGCAGTTTTCTGCAAAACCACACAATATGCATGCAAATGGTGCTTTTGGCAGAACGCGCACGTGGATTTCTACCAAACAACGTGAAAAGCATGCCGATGCTGCTCTTTTTAGCACCCGCACATGGATTTGTGCCAAAACGCGTTTCAAGCATGCAGATGCATCTTTTGGAAGACGCGGACGCAGTTTTCTGCAAAACCACATGACATGCATGCTAAGGCTGCTTTTGGCAGAACGCGTACGTGGATTTCTACCAAACGACGTGAACAGCATGCCGATGCTGCTCTTTTTAGCACCCGCACATGGATTTGTGCCGAAACGCGTTTTAAGCATGCACATGCATCTTTTGGTAGACGCAGACGCAGTTTTCTGCAAAACCACAGGATATGCATGCAAATGGTGCTTTTGGCAGAACACGCACGTCGATTTCTGCCAAACGACGTGAAAAGCATGCCGATGCTGCTCTTTTTAGCACCCGCACATCGATTTGTGCCAAAACGCGTTTTAAGCATGCACATGCATCTATTGGTAGACGCGGACGCAGTTTTCTGCAAAACCGCACGATATGCATGCAAATGGTGCTTTTTGCAGAACGCGCACGTGGATTTCTACCAAAGGACGTGAAAAGCATGCCGATGCTGCTCTTTTTCGCACCCGCACATGGATTTGTGCCAACACGCGTTTTAAGCATGCACATGCATCTTTTGGAAGACGCGGACGCAGTTTTCTGCAAAACCACACGATATCCATGCAAATGGTGCTTTTGGCAGAACGCGCACGTGGATGTCTACCAAGCGACGTGAAAAGCATGCCGATGCTGCTCTTTTTAGCACCCGCACATGGATTTGTGCCTAAACGCGTTTTAAGCATGCAAATGCATCTTTTGGTAGACGCGGATGCAGTTTTCTGCAAAACCACACGATATGCATGGAAATGGTGCTTTTGGCAGAACGACCACGTGGATTTCTACCAAACGTCGTAAAAAGCATGCCGATGCTGCTCTTTTTAGCACCCGCACATGGATTTGTGCCAAAACGCGTTTTAAGCATGCACATGCATCTTTTGGTAGACGCGGACGCAATTTTCTGCAAAACCACACGATATGCATGCAAATGGTGCTTTTGGCAGAACGCGCTCGTGGATTTCTACCAAACGACGTGAAAAGCATGCCGATGCTGCTCTTTTTAGCACCCGCACATGGTTTTGTGCCAAAACGCGTTTTAAGCATGCACATGCATCTTCTGGTAGACGCGGACGCACTTTTCTGCAAAACCACACGATATCCATGCAAAGGGTGCTTTTGGCAGAACGCGCACGTGGATTTCAACCAAACGACGTGAAAAGCATGCCGATGCTGCTCTTTTTAGCACCCGCACATGGATTTGTGCCAAAACGCGTTTTAAGCATGCACATGCATCTTTTGGTAGACGCGGGCGCAGTTTTCTACAAAACCACACGATATGCATGCAAATGGTGCTTTTGGCAGAACGCGCTCGTGGATTTCTACCAAGCGACGTGAAAAGCATGCCGATGCTGCTCTTTTTAGCACCCGCACATGGATTTGTGCCAAAACGCGTTTTAAGCATGCAAATGCATCTTTTGGTAGACGCGGATGCAGTTTTCTGCAAAACCACACGATATGCATGGAAATGGTGCTTTTGGCAGAACGACCACGTGGATTTCTACCAAACGTCGTAAAAAGCATGCCGATGCTGCTCTTTTTAGCACCCGCACATGGATTTGTGCCAAAACGCGTTTTAAGCATGCACATGCATCTTTTGGTAGACGCGGACGCAATTTTCTGCAAAACCACACGATATGCATGCAAATGGTGCTTTTGGCAGAACGCGCTCGTGGATTTCTACCAAACGACGTGAAAAGCATGCCGATGCTGCTCTTTTTAGCACCCGCACATGGATTTGTCCCAAAACGCCTTTTAAGCATGCACATGCATCTTTTGGTAGACGCAGACGCAGTTTTCTGCAAAACCACACGATATGCATGCAAATGGTGCTTTTGGCAGAACGCGCACGTGGATTTCTACCAAACGACGTGAAAAGCATGCCGATGCTGCTCTTTTTAGCACCCGCACATGGATTTGTGCCAAAACGCGTTTTAAGCATGCACATGCATCTTTTGGTAGACGCGGACGCAGTTTTCTGCTAAACCACACGATATGCATGCAAATGGTACGCGGACGTTGTTTTCTACAAAACCACACGATATGCATGCAAATGGTGCTTTTGGCAGAACGCACACGTGGATTTCAACCAAACGACGTGAAAAGCATGCCGATGCTGCTCTTTTTAGCACCCGCACATGCATTTGTGCCAAAACGCGTTTTGAGCATGCACATGCATCTTTTGGCAGACGCGGACGCAGTTTTCTGCAAAACCACACGATATGCATACAAATGGTGCTTTTGGCAGAACGCGCACGTGGATTTCTACCAAGTGACGTGAAAAGCATGCCGATTCTGCTCTTTTAGGCACCCGCACATAGATTTGTGCCAAAACGCGTTTTAAGCATGCACATGCATCTTTTGGTAGACGCGGATGGAGTTTTCTGCAAAACCACACTATATGCATGCAAATGGTGCTTTTGGCAGAACGCACACGTGGATTTCAACCAAACGACGTGAAAAGCATGCCGATGCTGCTCTTTTTAGCACCCGCACATGCATTTGTGCCAAAACGCGTTTTGAGCATGCACATGCATCTTTTGGCAGACGCGGACGCAGTTTTCTGCAAAACCACACGATATGCATACAAATGGTGCTTTTGGCAGAACGCGCACGTGGATTTCTACCAAGTGACGTGAAAAGCATGCCGATGCTGCTCTTTTAGGCACCCGCACATAGATTTGTGCCAAAACGCGTTTTAAGCATGCACATGCATCTTTTGGTAGACGCGGATGGAGTTTTCTGCAAAACCACACTATATGCATGCAAATGGTGCTTTTGGCAGAACGCGCACGTGGATTTCTACCAAACGACGTGAAAAGCATGCCGATGCATCCCTTTTTAGCACCCGCACATGGATTTGTGCCAAAACGCGTTTGAGCATGCACATGCATCTTTTGGTAGACGCGGACGCAGTTTTCTGCAAAACCACACGATATGCATGCAAATGGTGCTTTTGACAGAACGCGCACATGGATTTCTACCAAGCGACGTGAAAAGCATGCCGATGCTGCTCTTTTTAGCACCCGCACATGGATTTGTGCCAAAACGCGTTTTGAGCATGCACATGCATCTTTTGGTAGACGCAGACGCAGTTTTCTGCAAAACCACACGATATGCATGCAAATGGTGCTTTTGGCAGAACGCGCACGTGGATTTCTACCAAACGACGTGAAAAGCACGCCGATGCTGCTCCTTTTAGCACCCGCACATGGATTTATGCCAAAACACGTTTTAAGCATGCACATGCATCTTGTGGTAGACGCGGACGCAGTTTTCTGCAAAACCACACGATATGCATGCAAATGGTGCTTTTGGCAGAACGCGCTCGTGGATTTCTACCAAACGACGTGAAAAGCATGCCGATGCTGCTCTTTTTAGCACCCGCACATGGATTTGTCCCAAAACGCCTTTTAAGCATGCACATGCATCTTTTGGTAGACGCAGACGCAGTTTTCTGCAAAACCACACGATATGCATGCAAATGGTGCTTTTGGCAGAACGCGCACGTGGATTTCTACCAAACGACGTGAAAAGCATGCCGATGCTGCTCTTTTTAGCACCCGCACATGGATTTGTGCCAAAACGCGTTTTAAGCATGCACATGCATCTTTTGGTAGACGCGGACGCAGTTTTCTGCTAAACCACACGATATGCATGCAAATGGTACGCGGACGTTGTTTTCTACAAAACCACACGATATGCATGCAAATGGTGCTTTTGGCAGAACGCACACGTGGATTTCTACCAAACGACGTGAACAGCATGCCGATGCTGCTCTTTTTAGCACCCGCACATGGATTTGTGCCGAAACGCGTTTTAAGCATGCACATGCATCTTTTGGTAGACGCGGACGCAGTTTTCTGCAAAACCACAGGATATGCATGCAAATGGTGCTTTTGGCAGAACGCGCACGTCGATTTCTGCCAAACGACGTGAAAAGCATGCCGATGCTGCTCTTTTTAGCACCCGCACATGGATTTGTGCCAAAACGCGTTTTAAGCATGCACATGCATCTTTTGGTAGACGCGGACGCAGTTTTCTGCAAAACCGCACGATATGCATGCAAATGGTGCTATTGGCAGAACGCGCACGTGGATTTCTACCAAACGACGTGAAAAGCATGCCGATGCTGCTCTTTTTCGCACCCGCACATGGATTTGTGCCAAAACGCGTTTTAAGCATGCACATGCATCTTTTGGAAGACGCGGACGCAGTTTTCTGCAAAACCACACGACATGCATGCTAAGGGTGCTTTTGGCAGAACGCGCATGTGGATTTCTACCAAACGACGTGAAAAGCATGCCGATTCTGCTCTTTTTAGCACCCGCACATGGATTTGTGCCAAAACGCGTTTTAAGCATGCACATGCATCTTTTGGTAGACGCGGACGCAGTTTTCTGCAAAACCACACGATATGCATGCAAATGGTGCTTTTGGCAGAACGCGGACGTCTATTTCTACCAAACGACGTGAAAAGCATGCCGATGCTGCTCTTTTTAGCACCCGCACATGGATTTGTGCCAAAACGCGTTTTAAGCATGCACATGCATCTTTTGGTAGACGCGGACGCAGTTTTCTGCAAAACCACACGATATGCATGCAAATGGTGCTTTTGGCACCATTTCCCAAGGGAAGGGAAGCGTAGCAGGGGACGGCAGAAAGTTAGGTGGGCGGATGAGATTAAGAAGTTTGCAGGGATGGCGTGGCCACAATTAGTACATGACCGGAGTTGTTGGAGAAATATGGGAGAGGCCTTTGCCCTGCAGTGGGCGTAACCAGGCTGATGATGGTGATGATGATGATGGTGCGTTTGGCAGAACGCGCACGTGGATTTCTACCAATCGACTTGAATAGCAAGGCCGATGCTGCTCTTTTTAGCACCAGCACATGGATTTGTGCCGAAACGCGTTTTACATGTTTTTGTTATACTTTGTTGAGTAAAGCCAGTGTAAACAACACTTTGAAGCATGCATCTTTTGGTAGACGCGGATGCAGTTTTCTGCAAAACCACACGATATGCATGCAAATTGTGCTTTTGACAGAACGCGCACGTGGATTTATACCAAACAACGTGAAAAGCATGCCGATACTGCTCTGTTTAGCACCCGCACATGGATTTGTGCCAAAATGCGTTTTAGCATGCACATGCATCTTTTGGTAGACGAGGACGCAGTTTTCTGCAATACCACACGATGTGCATGCAAATGATGCTTTTGGCAGAACACGCACGTGGATTTCTACCAAACGACGTGAAAAGCATGCCGATGCTGGTCTTTTTAGCACCGGCACATGGATTTGTGCCAAAACGCGTTTTGAGCATGCACATGCACCTTTTGGCAGACGCGGATGCAGTTTTCTGCAAAACCACACGACATGCATGCAAATGGTGCTTTTGGCAGAACGCGCACGTGGATTTCTACCAAACGACGTGAAAAGCATGCCGATGCTGCTGTTTTTAGCACCCACACATGGATTTGTGCCAAAACGCGTTTTGAGCATGCACATGCATCTTTTGTTAGACGCGGACGCAATTTTCTGCAAAACCCCACGATATGCATGCAAATGGTGCTTTTAGCAGAACGCGCACGTGGATTTCTACCAAACGACGCGAAAAGCATGCCGATGCTGCTCTTTTTAGCACCCGCACTTGGATTTGTCCCAAAACGCGTTTTAAGCAAGCACATGCATCTTTTGGTAGACGCGGACGCAGTTTTCTTCAAAACCACACGATATGCATGCAAATGGTGCTTTTGGCAGAACGCGCACGTGGTTTTCTACCAAACGACGTGAAAAGCACGCCGATGCTGCTCTTTTTAGCACCCGCACATGGATTTGTGCCAAAACACGTTTTAAGCATGCGCATGCATCCTTTGGTAGACGCGGACGCAGTTTTCTGCAAAACCACACGATATTCATGCAAATGGTGCTTTTGGCAGAACGCGCACGTGGATTTCTAACAAACGACATGAAAAGCATGCCGATGCTGCTCTTTTTAGCACCAGCACATGGATTTGTGCCAAAATGCGTTTTAAGCATGCGCATCCATCTTTTGGTAGACACGGACGCAGTTTTCTGCAAAACCACACGATATGCATGCAAATGGTGCTTTTGGCAGAACGCGCACGTGGATTTCTACCAAACGACGTGAAAAGCATGCCGATGGGGCTCTTTTTAGCACACGCACATGGATTTGTGCCAAAACGCGTTTTGCGCATGCACATGCATCTTTTGGTAGACGCGGACGCAGTTTTCTGCAAAACAACACGATATCCATGCAAATGGTGCTTTTGGCAGAACGCGCACGTCGATTTCTGCCAAACGACGTGAAAAGCATGCCGATGCTGCTCTTTTTAGCACCCGCACATGGATTTGTGCCAAAACGCGGTTTAAGCATGCACATGCATCTTTTGGTAGACGCGGACGCAGTTTTCTGCAAAACCACACGATATGCATGCAAATGGTGCTTTTGGCAGAACGCGCACGTGGATTTCTACCAAACGACGTGAAAAGCATGCCGATGCTGCTCCTTTTAGCACCCGCACAGGTATTTGTGCCAAAACGCGCTTTAAGCATGCACATGCATCTTTTGGAAGACGCGGACGCAGTTTTCTGCAAAACAACACGACATGCATGCTAAGGGTGCTTTTGGCAGAACGCGCACGTGGATTTCTACCAAACGACGTGAAAAGCATGCCGATGCTGCTCTTTTTAGCACCCGCACATGGATTTGTGCCAAATCACGTTTTAAGCATGCGCATGCATCTTTTGGTAGACGCGGACGCAGTTTTCTGCAAAACCACACGATATCCATGCAAATGGTGATTTTGGCAGAACGCGCACGTGGATGTCTACCAAACGACGTGAAAAGCATGCCGATGCTGCTCTTTTTAGCACGCGCACAAGGATTTGTGCCAAAACGCGTTTTGAGCATGCACATGCATCTTTTGGTAGACGCGGACGCAGTTTTCTGCAAAAGCACATGATATGCATGCAAATGGTGCTTTTGGCAGAACGCGCACGTGGATTTCTACCAAACGACGTGAAAAACATCCCGATGCTGCTCTTTTTAGCACCAGCACATGGATTTGTGCCAAAATGCGTTTTAAGCGTGCGCATCCATCTTTTGGTAGACACGGACGCAGTTTTCTGCAAAACCACACAATATGCATGCAAATGGTGCTTTTGGCAGAACGCGCACGTGGATTTCTACCAAACAACGTGAAAAGCATGCCGATGGGGCTCTTTTTAGCACACGCACATGGATTTGTGCCAAAACGCGTTTTACGCATGCACATGCATCTTTTGGTAGACGCGGACGCAGTTTTCTACAAAACCACACGATATGCATGCAAATGGTGCTTTTGGCCGAACGCGCACGTGGATTTCTTCCAAACGACGTGAAAAGCATGCCGATGCTGCTCTTTTTAGCACCCGCACATGGATTTGTGCCAAAACGCGTTTCAAGCATGCAGATGCATCTTTTGGAAGACGCGGACGCAGTTTTCTGCAAAACCACATGACATGCATGCTAAGGCTGCTTTTGGCAGAACGCGTACGTGGATTTCTACCAAACGACGTGAACAGCATGCCGATGCTGCTCTTTTTAGCACCCGCACATGGATTTGTGCCGAAACGCGTTTTAAGCATGCACATGCATCTTTTGGTAGACGCAGACGCAGTTTTCTGCAAAACCACAGGATATGCATGCAAATGGTGCTTTTGGCAGAACACGCACGTCGATTTCTGCCAAACGACGTGAAAAGCATGCCGATGCTGCTCTTTTTAGCACCCGCACATCGATTTGTGCCAAAACGCGTTTTAAGCATGCACATGCATCTATTGGTAGACGCGGACGCAGTTTTCTGCAAAACCGCACGATATGCATGCAAATGGTGCTTTTTGCAGAACGCGCACGTGGATTTCTACCAAAGGACGTGAAAAGCATGCCGATGCTGCTCTTTTTCGCACCCGCACATGGATTTGTGCCAACACGCGTTTTAAGCATGCACATGCATCTTTTGGAAGACGCGGACGCAGTTTTCTGCAAAACCACACGATATCCATGCAAATGGTGCTTTTGGCAGAACGCGCACGTGGATGTCTACCAAGCGACGTGAAAAGCATGCCGATGCTGCTCTTTTTAGCACCCGCACATGGATTTGTGCCAAAACGCGTTTTAAGCATGCAAATGCATCTTTTGGTAGACGCGGATGCAGTTTTCTGCAAAACCACACGATATGCATGGAAATGGTGCTTTTGGCAGAACGACCACGTGGATTTCTACCAAACGTCGTAAAAAGCATGCCGATGCTGCTCTTTTTAGCACCCGCACATGGATTTGTGCCAAAACGCGTTTTAAGCATGCACATGCATCTTTTGGTAGACGCGGACGCAATTTTCTGCAAAACCACACGATATGCATGCAAATGGTGCTTTTGGCAGAACGCGCTCGTGGATTTCTACCAAACGACGTGAAAAGCATGCCGATGCTGCTCTTTTTAGCACCCGCACATGGTTTTGTGCCAAAACGCGTTTTAAGCATGCACATGCATCTTCTGGTAGACGCGGACGCACTTTTCTGCAAAACCACACGATATCCATGCAAAGGGTGCTTTTGGCAGAACGCGCACGTGGATTTCAACCAAACGACGTGAAAAGCATGCCGATGCTGCTCTTTTTAGCACCCGCACATGGATTTGTGCCAAAACGCGTTTTAAGCATGCACATGCATCTTTTGGTAGACGCGGGCGCAGTTTTCTACAAAACCACACGATATGCATGCAAATGGTGCTTTTGGCAGAACGCGCTCGTGGATTTCTACCAAGCGACGTGAAAAGCATGCCGATGCTGCTCTTTTTAGCACCCGCACATGGATTTGTGCCAAAACGCGTTTTAAGCATGCACATGCATCTTTTGGTAGACGCGGGCGCAGTTTTCTACAAAACCACACGATATGCATGCAAATGGTGCTTTTGGCAGAACGCGCTCGTGGATTTCTACCAAGCGACGTGAAAAGCATGCCGATGCTGCTCTTTTTAGCACCCGCACATGGATTTGTGCCAAAACGCGTTTTAAGCATGCAAATGCATCTTTTGGTAGACGCGGATGCAGTTTTCTGCAAAACCACATGATATGCATGGAAATGGTGCTTTTGGCAGAACGACCACGTGGATTTCTACCAAACGTCGTAAAAAGCATGCCGATGCTGCTCTTTTTAGCACCCGCACATGGATTTGTGCCAAAACGCGTTTTAAGCATGCACATGCATCTTTTGGTAGACGCGGACGCAATTTTCTGCAAAACCACACGATATGCATGCAAATGGTGCTTTTGGCAGAACGCGCTCGTGGATTTCTACCAAACGACGTGAAAAGCATGCCGATGCTGCTCTTTTTAGCACCCGCACATGGATTTGTCCCAAAACGCCTTTTAAGCATGCACATGCATCTTTTGGTAGACGCAGACGCAGTTTTCTGCAAAACCACACGATATGCATGCAAATGGTGCTTTTGGCAGAACGCGCACGTGGATTTCTACCAAACGACGTGAAAAGCATGCCGATGCTGCTCTTTTTAGCACCCGCACATGGATTTGTGCCAAAACGCGTTTTAAGCATGCACATGCATCTTTTGGTAGACGCGGACGCAGTTTTCTGCTAAACCACACGATATGCATGCAAATGGTACGCGGACGTTGTTTTCTACAAAACCACACGATATGCATGCAAATGGTGCTTTTGGCAGAACGCACACGTGGATTTCAACCAAACGACGTGAAAAGCATGCCGATGCTGCTCTTTTTAGCACCCGCACATGCATTTGTGCCAAAACGCGTTTTGAGCATGCACATGCATCTTTTGGCAGACGCGGACGCAGTTTTCTGCAAAACCACACGATATGCATACAAATGGTGCTTTTGGCAGAACGCGCACGTGGATTTCTACCAAGTGACGTGAAAAGCATGCCGATGCTGCTCTTTTAGGCACCCGCACATAGATTTGTGCCAAAACGCGTTTTAAGCATGCACATGCATCTTTTGGTAGACGCGGATGGAGTTTTCTGCAAAACCACACTATATGCATGCAAATGGTGCTTTTGGCAGAACGCACACGTGGATTTCAACCAAACGACGTGAAAAGCATGCCGATGCTGCTCTTTTTAGCACCCGCACATGCATTTGTGCCAAAACGCGTTTTGAGCATGCACATGCATCTTTTGGCAGACGCGGACGCAGTTTTCTGCAAAACCACACGATATGCATACAAATGGTGCTTTTGGCAGAACGCGCACGTGGATTTCTACCAAGTGACGTGAAAAGCATGCCGATGCTGCTCTTTTAGGCACCCGCACATAGATTTGTGCCAAAACGCGTTTTAAGCATGCACATGCATCTTTTGGTAGACGCGGATGGAGTTTTCTGCAAAACCACACTATATGCATGCAAATGGTGCTTTTGGCAGAACGCGCACGTGGATTTCTACCAAACGACGTGAAAAGCATGCCGATGCATCCCTTTTTAGCACCCGCACATGGATTTGTGCCAAAACGCGTTTGAGCATGCACATGCATCTTTTGGTAGACGCGGACGCAGTTTTCTGCAAAACCACACGATATGCATGCAAATGGTGCTTTTGACAGAACGCGCACATGGATTTCTACCAAGCGACGTGAAAAGCATGCCGATGCTGCTCTTTTTAGCACCCGCACATGGATTTGTGCCAAAACGCGTTTTGAGCATGCACATGCATCTTTTGGTAGACGCAGACGCAGTTTTCTGCAAAACCACACGATATGCATGCAAATGGTGCTTTTGGCAGAACGCGCACGTGGATTTCTACCAAACGACGTGAAAAGCACGCCGATGCTGCTCCTTTTAGCACCCGCACATGGATTTATGCCAAAACACGTTTTAAGCATGCACATGCATCTTGTGGTAGACGCGGACGCAGTTTTCTGCAAAACCACACGATATGCATGCAAATGGTGCTTTTGGCAGAACGCGCTCGTGGATTTCAACCAAACGACGTGAAAAGCATGCCGATGCTGCTCTTTTTAGCACCCGCACATGGATTTGTCCCAAAACGCCTTTATGCATGCACATGCATCTTTTGGTAGACGCAGACGCAGTTTTCTGCAAAACCACACGATATGCATGCAAATGGTGCTTTTGGCAGAACGCGCACGTGGATTTCTACCAAACGACGTGAAAAGCATGCCGATGCTGCTCTTTTTAGCACCCGCACATGGATTTGTGCCAAAACGCGTTTTAAGCATGCACATGCATCTTTTGGTAGACGCGGACGCAGTTTTCTGCTAAACCACACGATATGCATGCAAATGGTACGCGGACGTTGTTTTCTACAAAACCACACGATATGCATGCAAATGGTGCTTTTGGCAGAACGCACACGTGGATTTCAACCAAACGACGTGAAAAGCATGCCGATGCTGCTCTTTTTAGCACCCGCACATGCATTTGTGCCAAAACGCGTTTTGAGCATGCACATGCATCTTTTGGCAGACGCGGACGCAGTTTTCTGCAAAACCACACGATATGCATACAAATGGTGCTTTTGGCAGAACGCGCACGTGGATTTCTACCAAGTGACGTGAAAAGCATGCCGATGCTGCTCTTTTAGGCACCCGCACATAGATTTGTGCCAAAACGCGTTTTAAGCATGCACATGCATCTTTTGGTAGACGCGGATGGAGTTTTCTGCAAAACCACACTATATGCATGCAAATGGTGCTTTTGGCAGAACGCACACGTGGATTTCAACCAAACGACGTGAAAAGCATGCCGATGCTGCTCTTTTTAGCACCCGCACATGCATTTGTGCCAAAACGCGTTTTGAGCATGCACATGCATCTTTTGGCAGACGCGGACGCAGTTTTCTGCAAAACCACACGATATGCATACAAATGGTGCTTTTGGCAGAACGCGCACGTGGATTTCTACCAAGTGACGTGAAAAGCATGCCGATGCTGCTCTTTTAGGCACCCGCACATAGATTTGTGCCAAAACGCGTTTTAAGCATGCACATGCATCTTTTGGTAGACGCGGATGGAGTTTTCTGCAAAACCACACTATATGCATGCAAATGGTGCTTTTGGCAGAACGCGCACGTGGATTTCTACCAAACGACGTGAAAAGCATGCCGATGCATCCCTTTTTAGCACCCGCACATGGATTTGTGCCAAAACGCGTTTGAGCATGCACATGCATCTTTTGGTAGACGCGGACGCAGTTTTCTGCAAAACCACACGATATGCATGCAAATGGTGCTTTTGACAGAACGCGCACATGGATTTCTACCAAGCGACGTGAAAAGCATGCCGATGCTGCTCTTTTTAGCACCCGCACATGGATTTGTGCCAAAACGCGTTTTGAGCATGCACATGCATCTTTTGGTAGACGCGGACGCAGTTTTCTGCAAAAACACACGATATGCATACAAATGGTGCTTTTGGCAGAACGCGCACGTGGATTTCTACCAAGTGACGTGAAAAGCATGCCGATGCTGCTCTTTTAAGCACCCGCACATAGATTTGTGCCAAAACGCGTTTTAAGCATGCACATGCATCTTTTGGTAGACGCGGATGGAGTTTTCTGCAAAACCACACGATATGCATGCAAATGGTGCTTTTGGCAGAACGCGCACGTGGATTTCTACCAAACGACGTGAAAAGCATGCCGATGCATCCCTTTTTAGTACCCGCACATGGATTTGTCCCAAAACCCCTTTTAAGCATGCACATGCATCTTTTGGTAGACGCAGACGCAGTTTTCTGCAAAACCACACGATATGCATGCAAATGGTGCTTTTGGCAGAACGCGCACGTGGATTTCTACCAAACGACGTGAAAAGCACGCCGATGCTGCTCCTTTTAGCACCCGCACATGGATTTATGCCAAAACACGTTTTAAGCATGCACATGCATCTTGTGGTAGACGCGGACGCAGTTTTCTGCAAAACCACACGATATGCATGCAAATGGTGCTTTTGGCAGAACGCGCACGTGGATTTCTACCAAACGACGTGAAAAGCATGTCGATGCTGCTCTTTTTAGCACCCGCACATGGATTTGTGCCAAAACGCGTTTTAAGCATGCACATGCATCTTTTGGTAGACGCGGACGCAGTTTTCTGCTAAACCACACGATATGCATGCAAATGGTACGCGGACGTTTTTTTTCTGCAAAACCACACGATATGCATGCAAATGGTGCTTTTGGCAGAACGCGCACGTGGATTTCTACCAAACGACGTGAAAAGCATGCCGATGCTGCTCTTTTTAGCACCCGCACATGGATTTGTGCCAAAACGCGTTTTGAGCATGCACATGCATCTTTTGGTAGACGCGGACGCAGTTTTCTGTAAACCACATGATATCCATGCAAATGGTGCTTTTGGCAGAACGCGCACGTGGATTTCAACCAAACGACGTGAAAAGCATGCCGATGCTGCTCTTTTTAGCACCCGCACATGTATTTGTGCCAAAACGCGTTTTAAGCATGCACATGCATCTTTTGGTAGACGTGGATGCAGTTTTCTGCAAAACCACACGATATGCATGCAAATGGTGCTTTTGGCAGAACGCGCACGTGGATTTCAACCAAGCGACGTGAAAAGCATGCCGATGCTGCTCTTTTGAGCACCCGCACATAGATTTGTGCCAAAACGCGTTTTAAGCATGCACATGCATCTTTTGGTAGACGCGGATGGAGTTTTCTGCAAAACCACACGATATGCATGCAAATGGTGCTTTTGGCAGAACGCGCACGTGGATTTCTACCAAACGACGTGAAAAGCATGCCGATGCATCCCTTTTTAGCACCCGCACATGGATTTGTGCCAAAACGCGTTTGAGCATGCACATGCATCTTTTGGTAGACGCGGACGCAGTTTTCTGCAAAACCACACGATATGCATGCAAATGGTGCTTTTGGAAGAACGCGCACGTGGATTTCTACCAAACGACGTGAAAAGCATGCCGATGCATCCCTTTTTAGCACCCGCACATGGATTTGTGCCAAAACGCGTTTGAGCATGCACAATGCATCTTTTGGTAGACGCGGACGCATGTTTTCTGCAAAACCACACGATATGCATGCAAATGGTGCTTTTGACAGAACGCGCACATGGATTTCTACACAAGCGACGTGAAAAGCATGCCGATGCTGCTCTTTTTAGCACCCGCACATGGATTTGTGCCAAAACGCGTTTTGAGCTTGCACATGCACTTTTCGTAGACGCGGACGCAGTTTTCTGCAAACTACACGATATCCATGCAAATGGTGCTTTTGGCAGAACGCGCACGTGGATTTCAACCAAATGACGTGAAAAGCATGCCGATGCTGCTCTTTTTAGCACCCGTACATGCATTTGTGCCAAAACGCGTTTTGAGCATGCTCAAAACGACGTTAAAAGCACGCCGATGCTGCTCTTTTTAGCACTCGCACATGGATTTGTGCCAAAACGCGTTTTGAGCATGCGCATGCATCTTTCGTAGACGCGGACGCAGTTTTCTGCAAAACTACACGATATCCATGCAAATGGTGCTTTTGGCAGAACGCGCACGTGGATTTCTACCAAGTGACGTGAAAAGCATGCCGATGCATCCCTTTTTAGCACCCGCACATGATTTGTGCCAAAACGCGTTTGAGCATTCACATGCATCTTTTGGTAGACGCGGACGCAGTTTTCTGCAAAACCACACGATATGCATGCAAATGGTGCTTTTGACAGAACGCGCACATGGATTTCTACCAAGCGACGTGAAAAGCATGCCGATGCTGCTCTTTTTAGCACCCGCACATGGATTTGTGCCAAAACGCGTTTTGAGCATGCACATGCATCTTTTCGTAGACGCGGACGCAGTTTTCTGCAAAACTACACGATATCCATGCAAATGGTGCTTTTGGCAGAACGCGCACGTGGATTTCTACCAAGTGACGTGAAAAGCATGCCGATGCTGCTCTTTTGAGCACCCGCACATAGATTTGTGCCAAAACGCGTTTTAAGCATGCACATGCATCTTTTGGTAGACGCGGACGCAGGTTTTCTGCAAAACCACACGATATGCATGCAAATGGTGCTTTTGACAGAACGCGCACATGGATTTCTACCAAGCGACGTGAAAAGCATGCCGATGCTGCTCTTTTTAGCACCCGCACAATGGATTTGTGCCAAAACGCGTTTTGAGCATGCACATGCATCTTTTGGTAGACGCGGACGCAGTTTTCTGCAAAACTACACGATATCCATGCAAATGGTGCTTTTGGCAGAACGCGCACGTGGATTTCAACCAAACGACGTGAAAAGCATGCCGATGCTGCTCTTTTTAGCACCCGTACATGCATTTGTGCCAAAACCGCGTTTTGAGCATGCACATGCATCTTTTCGTAGACGCGGACGCAGTTTTCTGCAAAACCACACGATATGCATACAAATGGTGCTTTTGCAGAACGCGCACGTGGATTTCTACCAAGTGACGTGAAAAGCATGCCGATGCTGCTCTTTTGAGCACCCGCACATAGATTTGTGCCAAAACGCGTTTTAAGCATGCACATAATATAATAATATAATATTTTGCAGTTTTACGTGCCAAAACCACTTTCTGATTATGAGGCACGGCCGTAGTGAGGACTCCGGAAATTTCGACCACCTGGGGTTCTTTAACGTGCACCTAAATCTAAGCACACGGGTGTTTTCGCATTTCGCCCCCATCGAAATGCGGCCGCCGTGGCCGGGATTCGATCCCGCGACCTCGTGCTCAGCAGCCCAACACCATAGCCACTGAGCAACCACGGCGGGTTAGCATGCACATGCATCTTTTGGTAGACGCGGATGGAGTTTTCTGCAAAACTACACGATATCCATGCAAATGGTGCTTTTGGCAGAACGCGCACATGGATTTCTACCAAGCGACGTGAAAAGCAGCCGATGCATCCCTTTTTAGCACCCGCACATGGATTTGTGCCAAAACGCGTTGAGCATGCACATGCATCTTTGGTAGACGCGGACGCAGTTTTCTGCAAAACCACACGATATGCATGCAAATGGTGCTTTTGAGAGAACGCGCACATGGATTTCTACCAAGCGACGTGAAAAGCATGCCGATGCTGCTCTTTTTAGCACCCCGCACATGGATTTGTGCCAAAACGCGTTTTGAGCATGCACATGCATCTTTTGGTAGACGCGGACGCAGTTTTCTGCAAAACCACACGATATGCATGCAAATGGTGCTTTTGACAGAACGCGCACATGGATTTCTACCAAGCGACGTGAAAAGCATGCCGATGCTGCTCTTTTTAGCACCCGCACATGGATTTGTGCCAAAACGCGTTTTGAGCATGCACATGCATCTTTTGGTAGACGCGGACGCAGTTTTCTGCAAAACTACACGATATCCATGCAAATGGTGCTTTTGGCAGAACGCGCACGTGGATTTCAACCAAACGACGTGAAAAGCATGCCGATGCTGCTCTTTTTAGCACCCGCACATGCATTTGTGCCAAAACGCGTTTTGAGCATGCACATGCATCTTTTCGTAGACGCGGACGCAGTTTTCTGCAAAACCACACGATATGCATACAAATGGTGCTTTTGCAGAACGCGCACGTGGATTTCTACCAAGTGACGTGAAAAGCATGCCGATGCTGCTCTTTTGAGCACCCGCACATAGATTTGTGCCAAAACGCGTTTTAAGCATGCACATGCATCTTTTGGTAGACGCGGATGGAGTTTTCTGCAAAACTACACGATATCCATGCAAATGGTGCTTTTGGCAGAACGCGCACATGGATTTCTACCAAGCGACGTGAAAAGCATGCCGATGCATCCCTTTTTAGCACCCGCACATGGATTTGTGCCAAAACGCGTTTGAGCATGCACATGCATCTTTTGGTAGACGCGGACGCAGTTTTCTGCAAAACCACACGATATGCATGCAAATGGTGCTTTTGACAGAACGCGCACACGGATTTCTACCAAGCGACGTGAAAAGCATGCCGATGCTGCTCTTTTTAGCACCCGCACATGGATTTCTGCCAAAACGCGTTTTGAGCATGCACATGCATCTTTTGGTAGACGCGGACGCAGTTTTCTGCAAAACCACACGATATGCATGCAAATGGTGCTTTTGGCAGAACGCGCACGTGGATTTCAACCAAGCGACGTGAAAAGCATGCCGATGCTGCTCTTTTGAGCACCCGCACATAGATTTGTGCCAAAACGCGTTTTAAGCATGCACATGCATCTTTTGGTAGACGCGGATGGAGTTTTCTGCAAAACCACACGATATGCATGCAAATGGTGCTTTTGGCAGAACGCGCACGTGGATTTCTACCAAACGACGTGAAAAGCATGCCGATGCATCCCTTTTTAGCACCCGCACATGGATTTGTGCCAAAACGCGTTTGAGCATGCACATGCATCTTTTGGTAGACGCGGACGCAGTTTTCTGCAAAACCACACGATATGCATGCAAATGGTGCTTTTGGAAGAACGCGCACGTGGATTTCTACCAAACGACGTGAAAAGCATGCCGATGCATCCCTTTTTAGCACCCGCACATGGATTTGTGCCAAAACGCGTTTGAGCATGCACATGCATCTTTTGGTAGACGCGGACGCAGTTTTCTGCAAAACCACACGATATGCATGCAAATGGTGCTTTTGACAGAACGCGCACATGGATTTCTACCAAGCGACGTGAAAAGCATGCCGATGCTGCTCTTTTTAGCACCCGCACATGGATTTGTGCCAAAACGCGTTTTGAGCATGCACATGCATCTTTTCGTAGACGCGGACGCAGTTTTCTGCAAAACTACACGATATCCATGCAAATGGTGCTTTTGGCAGAACGCGCACGTGGATTTCAACCAAATGACGTGAAAAGCATGCCGATGCTGCTCTTTTTAGCACCCGTACATGCATTTGTGCCAAAACGCGTTTTGAGCATGCTCAAAACGACGTTAAAAGCACGCCGATGCTGCTCTTTTTAGCACTCGCACATGGATTTGTGCCAAAACGCGTTTTGAGCATGCGCATGCATCTTTTCGTAGACGCGGACGCAGTTTTCTGCAAAACTACACGATATCCATGCAAATGGTGCTTTTGGCAGAACGCGCACGTGGATTTCTACCAAGTGACGTGAAAAGCATGCCGATGCATCCCTTTTTAGCACCCGCACATGGATTTGTGCCAAAACGCGTTTGAGCATGCACATGCATCTTTTGGTAGACGCGGACGCAGTTTTCTGCAAAACCACACGATATGCATGCAAATGGTGCTTTTGACAGAACGCGCACATGGATTTCTACCAAGCGACGTGAAAAGCATGCCGATGCTGCTCTTTTTAGCACCCGCACATGGATTTGTGCCAAAACGCGTTTTGAGCATGCACATGCATCTTTTCGTAGACGCGGACGCAGTTTTCTGCAAAACTACACGATATCCATGCAAATGGTGCTTTTGGCAGAACGCGCACGTGGATTTCTACCAAGTGACGTGAAAAGCATGCCGATGCTGCTCTTTTGAGCACCCGCACATAGATTTGTGCCAAAACGCGTTTTAAGCATGCACATGCATCTTTTGGTAGACGCGGACGCAGTTTTCTGCAAAACCACACGATATGCATGCAAATGGTGCTTTTGACAGAACGCGCACATGGATTTCTACCAAGCGACGTGAAAAGCATGCCGATGCTGCTCTTTTTAGCACCCGCACATGGATTTGTGCCAAAACGCGTTTTGAGCATGCACATGCATCTTTTGGTAGACGCGGACGCAGTTTTCTGCAAAACTACACGATATCCATGCAAATGGTGCTTTTGGCAGAACGCGCACGTGGATTTCAACCAAACGACGTGAAAAGCATGCCGATGCTGCTCTTTTTAGCACCCGTACATGCATTTGTGCCAAAACGCGTTTTGAGCATGCACATGCATCTTTTCGTAGACGCGGACGCAGTTTTCTGCAAAACCACACGATATGCATACTTGGCTACAAGGCGCAAAAAACACACACGACACAAGGAAGGGGACGGGACAGAGCGCCACTTACAACTGTTTTTATTCGGAGGTACACACACACTTATATACCCGTCATATGCGCAAGGACACAATCACATCAAGATTGATATGGAAGCGCACTAGTTAAATATTTCTTTTCGGACATATATAAAGATATTGACGGGTCGCTGACACACATGCTGCCTTTCTTTTCGATAAAGAAAGCTTCAATCACTTCCCGAGCTTTTTGATCTTTACTTTTTGCCAGAATTCGCGCCCCTGAAAAACATGGCTCACAAGAGCGTGATGGGCAGGACTTAATGTGTTTAGGAATGTTTGGCCCTTCTTTGTCTTGTTCTACATTTCTCTCGTGTTCCCTAATTCGTTCGTTAATGCAGCGCCCCGTTTGCCCTATGTACGAGCGCCCGCAGGAGAGGGAGATTTCATACACAACGCCTTCGTTGCACTTCATGAACGGTCGCGCATGCTTGGTGCCGCATCCATTTATATCGTCTCGTATTTTTTCTATACGAGAACAAAGGCTTCCTAGCTTTCGGGGGGCTGAAAACACAAGCGGCACCCCATGCCTGCTAGCAACCTTCTTTAAATTGTGGGCCATCTTGTGTACATAGGGCACCACCACAGGCCTCACCGTCTTATCTCGACGGGGATCTTCCTCCGCTCTCACAGCCGCACTCTTCATTTTTTGTAGCAGGCTTTCAGCGACTGCCATCACAATCGAGTCAGGGAATCCAGCTGAAGACAGCCTGGTCAATTGGGTCTGGAAGCTAAGCTGCATCTTGTGAGGGCACGATTTTCCCAGGGCTGATTTCAGGCAAAGTGAAGCAATCCCTCGTTTTATTAATTTCGAATGGGCGGAGTCGTATGGCAGAAGTCCTTTCTTTGCACGAGGGGCATATGCCCAACAAACGCGATCCGCACAAAAGTCAATATTTATATCTAGAAACTGTAGGTGGTTCTCCTCAGGCACTTCACTGGTGAATTGTAAGCCATTTCCAAGTTGTCGGAATATGGATAAAATATCATGCACATTCTCTTCGAAGTTCAAACTTCCTTCCTTACTAAAAAATATCAAAAAATCATCCACATATCTAAAAACTTTTAAAACGTGCCTAGCTGCTAAAACCTGATGTAAAACTTGATCCATTTGTGAGAGAAAAATATTACACAATACTGGCGCCACACAAGATCCTATACAAATGCCGGCTTTCTGCAGGAAGAACTGCTGGTCAAACGTTATAAAAGTCGATTGCAAGTAAAACTCTAAAAGGGTTAAAAAATCAGCAATGGAAATTCCCGCATTGTTCTGAAAGGAAATGGGTTCGTTTTTTTTTCTATACACTCTCGGACGGCAGTAAATAGGGCCTTGTGAGGGATAGAGTAGAATAAATCCACCACATCAACGGAAAAGGCGCGTCCAACATCACATTGCGATTTTAAGAAGTCACAAACTTCGTCAGATTTCTTTGTACGAAATGGGTCGTCTACTTCAAGTGTACTCAAATGTTACTCAAATGTGTATAGGATCTTGTGTACTCAAATGTAGCCCCCCGAAAGCTAGGAAGCCTTTGTTCTCGTATAGAAAAAATACGAGACGATATAAATGGATGCGGCACCAAGCATGCGCGACCGTTCATGAAGTGCAACGAAGGCGTTGTGTATGAAATCTCCCTCTCCTGCGGGCGCTCGTACATAGGGCAAACGGGGCGCTGCATTAACGAACGAATTAGGGAACACGAGAGAAATGTAGAACAAGACAAAGAAGGGCCAAACATTCCTAAACACATTAAGTCCTGCCCATCACGCTCTTGTGAGCCATGTTTTTCAGGGGCGCGAATTCTGGCAAAAAGTAAAGATCAAAAAGCTCGGGAAGTGATTGAAGCTTTCTTTATCGAAAAGAAAGGCAGCATGTGTGTCAGCGACCCGTCAATATCTTTATATATGTCCGAAAAGAAATATTTAACTAGTGCGCTTCCATATCAATCTTGATGTGATTGTGTCCTTGCGCATATGACGGGTATATAAGTGTGTGTGTACCTCCGAATAAAAACAGTTGTAAGTGGCGCTCTGTCCCGTCCCCTTCCTTGTGTCGTGTGTGTTTTTTGCGCCTTGTAGCCAAGATGAATTGTAACCAACTCGCCCAACAAGACGTCCTTTTAAGATATGCATACAAATGGTGCTTTTGGCAGAACGCGCACGTGGATTTCTACCAAGTGACGTGAAAAGCATGCCGATGCTGCTCTTTTGAGCACCCGCACATAGATTTGTGCCAAAACGCGTTTTAAGCATGCACATAATATAATAATATAATATTTGCAGTTTTACGTGCCAAAACCACTTTCTGATTATGAGGCACGCCGTAGTGGAGGACTCCGGAAATTTCGACCACCTGGGGTTCTTTAACGTGCACCTAAATCTAAGCACACGGGTGTTTTCGCATTTCGCCCCCATCGAAATGCGGCCGCCGTGGCCGGGATTCGATCCCGCGACCTCGTGCTCAGCAGCCCAACACCATAGCAACTGAGCAACCACGGCGGGTTAGCATGCACATGCATCTTTTGGTAGACGCGGATGGAGTTTTCTGCAAAACTACACGATATCCATGCAAATGGTGCTTTTGGCAGAACGCGCACATGGATTTCTACCAAGCGACGTGAAAAGCATGCCGATGCATCCCTTTTTAGCACCCGCACATGGATTTGTGCCAAAACGCGTTTGAGCATGCACATGCATCTTTTGGTAGACGCGGACGCAGTTTTCTGCAAAACCACACGATATGCATGCAAATGGTGCTTTTGAGAGAACGCGCACATGGATTTCTACCAAGCGACGTGAAAAGCATGCCGATGCTGCTCTTTTTAGCACCCGCACATGGATTTGTGCCAAAACGCGTTTTGAGCATGCACATGCATCTTTTGGTAGACGCGGACGCAGTTTTCTGCAAAACCACACGATATGCATGCAAATGGTGCTTTTGACAGAACGCGCACATGGATTTCTACCAAGCGACGTGAAAAGCATGCCGATGCTGCTCTTTTTAGCACCCGCACATGGATTTGTGCCAAAACGCGTTTTGAGCATGCACATGCATCTTTTGGTAGACGCGGACGCAGTTTTCTGCAAAACTACACGATATCCATGCAAATGGTGCTTTTGGCAGAACGCGCACGTGGATTTCAACCAAACGACGTGAAAAGCATGCCGATGCTGCTCTTTTTAGCACCCGCACATGCATTTGTGCCAAAACGCGTTTTGAGCATGCACATGCATCTTTTCGTAGACGCGGACGCAGTTTTCTGCAAAACCACACGATATGCATACAAATGGTGCTTTTGGCAGAACGCGCACGTGGATTTCTACCAAGTGACGTGAAAAGCATGCCGATGCTGCTCTTTTGAGCACCCGCACATAGATTTGTGCCAAAACGCGTTTTAAGCATGCACATGCATCTTTTGGTAGACGCGGATGGAGTTTTCTGCAAAACTACACGATATCCATGCAAATGGTGCTTTTGGCAGAACGCGCACATGGATTTCTACCAAGCGACGTGAAAAGCATGCCGATGCATCCCTTTTTAGCACCCGCACATGGATTTGTGCCAAAACGCGTTTGAGCATGCACATGCATCTTTTGGTAGACGCGGACGCAGTTTTCTGCAAAACCACACGATATGCATGCAAATGGTGCTTTTGACAGAACGCGCACACGGATTTCTACCAAGCGACGTGAAAAGCATGCCGATGCTGCTCTTTTTAGCACCCGCACATGGATTTCTGCCAAAACGCGTTTTGAGCATGCACATGCATCTTTTGGTAGACGCGGACGCAGTTTTCTGCAAAACCACACGATATGCATGCAAATGGTGCTTTTGACAGAACGCGCACATGGATTTCTACCAAGCGACGTGAAAAGCATGCCGATGCTGCTCTTTTTAGCACCCGCACATGGATTTGTGCCAAAACGCGTTTTGAGCATGCACATGCATCTTTTCGTAGACGCGGACGCAGTTTTCTGCAAAACTACACGATATCCATGCAAATGGTGCTTTTGACAGAACGCGCACGTGGATTTCAACCAAACGACGTGAAAAGCATGCCGATGCTGCTCTTTTTAGCACCCGCACATGCATTTGTGCCAAAACGCGTTTTGAGCATGCACATGCATCTTTTGGTAGACGCGGATGGAGTTTTCTGCAAAACCACACGATATGCATGCAAATGGTGCTTTTGGCAGAACGCGCACGTGGATTTCTACCAAACGACGTGAAAAGCATGCCGATGCTGCTCTTTTTAGCACCCGCACATGGATTTGTGCCAAAACGCGTTTTGAGCATGCACATGCATCTTTTCGTAGACGCGGACGCAGTTTTCTGCAAAACTACACGATATCCATGCAAATGGTGCTTTTGGCAGAACGCGCACGTGGATTTCTACCAAGTGACGTGAAAAGCATGCCGATGCTGCTCTTTTGAGCACCCGCACATAGATTTGTGCCAAAACGCGTTTTAAGCATGCACATGCATCTTTTGGTAGACGCGGATGGAGTTTTCTGCAAAACCACACGATATGCATGCAAATGGTGCTTTTGGCAGAACGCGCACGTGGATTTCTACCAAACGACGTGAAAAGCATGCCGATGCATCCCTTTTTAGCACCTGCACATGGATTTGTGCCAAAACGCGTTTGAGCATGCACATGCATCTTTTGGTAGACGCGGACGCAGTTTTCTGCAAAACCACAAGATATGCATGCAAATGGTGCTTTTGACAGAACGCGCACATGGATTTCTACCAAGCGACGTGAAAAGCATGCCGATGCTGCTCTTTTTAGCACCCGCACATGGATTTGTGCCAAAACGCGTTTTGAGCATGCACATGCATCTTTTGGTAGACGCGGACGCAGTTTTCTGCAAAACTACACGATATCCATGCAAATGGTGCTTTTGGCAGAACGCGCACGTGGATTTCAACCAAACGACGTGAAAAGCATGCCGATGCTGCTCTTTTTAGCACCCGCACATGCTTTTGTGCCAAAACGCGTTTTGAGCATGCACATGAATCTTTTGGTAGACGCGGACGCAGTTTTCTGCAAAACCACACGATATGCATACAAATGGTGCTTTTGGCAGAACGCGCACGTGGATTTCAACCAAACGACGTGAAAAGCATGCCGATGCTGCTCTTTTTAGCACCCGCACATGCATTTGTGCCAAAACGCGTTTTGAGCATGCACATGCATCTTTTGGTAGACGCGGATGGAGTTTTCTGCAAAACCACACGATATGCATGCAAATGGTGCTTTTGGCAGAACGCGCACGTGGATTTCTACCAAACGACGTGAAAAGCATGCCGATGCTGCTCTTTTTAGCACCCGCACATGGATTTGTGCCAAAACGCGTTTTGAGCATGCACATGCATCTTTTCGTAGACGCGGACGCAGTTTTCTGCAAAACTACACGATATCCATGCAAATGGTGCTTTTGGCAGAACGCGCACGTGGATTTCTACCAAGTGACGTGAAAAGCATGCCGATGCTGCTCTTTTGAGCACCCGCACATAGATTTGTGCCAAAACGCGTTTTAAGCATGCACATGCATCTTTTGGTAGACGCGGATGGAGTTTTCTGCAAAACCACACGATATCCATGCAAATGGTGCTTTTGGCAGAACGCGCACGTGGATTTCTACCAAGTGACGTGAAAAGCATGCCGATGCATCCCTTTTTAGCACCCGCACATGGATTTGTGCCAAAACGCGTTTGAGCATGCACATGCATCTTTTGGTAGACGCGGACGCAGTTTTCTGCAAAACCACACGATATGCATGCAAATGGGGCTTTTGACAGAACGCGCACATGGATTTCTACCAAGCGACGTGAAAAGCATGCCGATGCTGCTCTTTTTAGCACCCGCACATGGATTTGTGCCAAAATGCGTTTTGAGCATGCACATGCATCTTTTCGTAGACGCGGACGCAGTTTTCTGCAAAACTACACGATATCCATGCAAATGGTGCTTTTGGCAGAACGCGCACGTGGATTTCTACCAAGTGACGTGAAAAGCATGCCGATGCTGCTCTTTTGAGCACCCGCACATAGATTTGTGCCAAAACGCGTTTTAAGCATGCACATGCATCTTTTGGTAGACGCGGATGGAGTTTTCTGCAAAACCACACGATATGCATGCAAATGGTGCTTTTGGCAGAACGCGCACGTGGATTTCTACCAAACGACGTGAAAAGCATGCCGATGCATCCCTTTTTAGCACCCGCACATGGATTTGTGCCAAAACGCGTTTGAGCATGCACATGCATCTTTTGGTAGACGCGGACGCAGTTTTCTGCAAAACCACACGCTATGCATACAAATGGTGCTTTTGACAGAACGCGCACATGGATTTCTACCAAGCGACGTGAAAAGCATGCCGATGCTGCTCTTTTTAGCACCCGCACATGGATTTGTGCCAAAACGCGTTTTGAGCATGCACATGCATCTTTTGGTAGACGCGGACGCAGTTTTCTGCAAAACTACACGATATCCATGCAAATGGTGCTTTTGGCAGAACGCGCACGTGGATTTCAACCAAACGACGTGAAAAGCATGCCGATGCTGCTCTTTTTAGCACCCGCACATGCATTTGTGCCAAAACGCGTTTTGAGCATGCACATGCATCTTTTGGTAGACGCGGACGCAGTTTTCTGCAAAACCACACGATATGCATACAAATGGTGCTTTTGGCAGAACGCGCACGTGGATTTCTACCAAGTGACGTGAAAAGCATGCCGATGCTGCTCTTTTAAGCACCCGCACATAGATTTGTGCCAAAACGCGTTTTAAGCATGCACATGCATCTTTTGGTAGACGCGGATGGAGTTTTCTGCAAAACCACACGATATGCATGCAAATGGTGCTTTTGGCAGAACGCGCACGTGGATTTCTACCAAACGACGTGAAAAGCATGCCGATGCATCCCTTTTTAGCACCCGCACATGGATTTGTGCCAAAACGCGTTTGAGCATGCACATGCATCTTTTGGTAGACGCGGACGCAGTTTTCTGCAAAACCACACGATATGCATGCAAATGGTGCTTTTGGCAGAACGTGCACGTGGATTTGTACCAAACGACGTTAAAAGCACGCCGATGCTGCTCTTTTTAGCACTCGCACATGGATTTGTGCCAAAACGCGTTTTGAGCATGCACATGCATCTTTTGGTAGACGCGGACGCAGTTTTCTGCAAAACTACACGATATCCATGCAAATGGTGCTTTTGGCAGAACGCGCACGTGGATTTCAACTAAACAACGTGAAAAGCATGCCGATGCTGCTCTTTTTAGCACCCGCACATGCATTTGTGCCAAAACGCGTTTTGAGCATACACATGCATCTTTTGGTAGACGCGGACGCAGTTTTCTGCAAAACCACACGATATGCATACAAATGGTGCTTTTGGCAGAACGCGCACGTGGATTTCTACCAAGTGACGTGAAAAGCATGCCGATGCTGCTCTTTTAAGCACCCGCACATAGATTTGTGCCAAAACGCGTTTTAAGCATGCACATGCATCTTTTGGTAGACGCGGATGGAGTTTTCTGCAAAACCACACGATATGCATGCAAATGGTGCTTTTGGCAGAACGCGCACGTGGATTTCTACCAAATGACGTGAAAAGCATGCCGATGCATCCCTTTTTAGCACCCGCACATGGATTTGTGCCAAAACGTGTTTGAGCATGCACATGCATCTTTTGGTAGACGCGGACGCAGTTTTCTGCAAAACCACACGATATGCATGCAAATGGTGCTTTTGACAGAACGCGCACATGGATTTCTACCAAGCGACGTGAAAAGCATGCCGATGCTGCTCTTTTTAGCACCCGCACATGGATTTGTGCCAAAACGCGTTTTGAGCATGCACATGCATCTTTTGGTAGACGCGGACGCAGTTTTCTGCAAAACTACACGATATCCATGCAAATGGTGCTTTTGGCAGAACGCGCACGTGGATTTCAACCAAACGACGTGAAAAGCATGCCGATGCTGCTCTTTTTAGCACCCGCACATGCATTTGTGCCAAAACGCGTTTTGAGCATGCACATGCATCTTTTGGTAGACGCGGACGCAGTTTTCTGCAAAACCACACGATATGCATACAAATGGTGCTTTTGGCAGAACGCGCACGTGGATTTCTACCAAGTGACGTGAAAAGCATGCCGATGCTGCTCTTTTAAGCACCCGCACATAGATTTGTGCCAAAACGCGTTTTAAGCATGCACATGCATCTTTTGGTAGACGCGGATGGAGTTTTCTGCAAAACAACACGATATGCATGCAAATGGTGCTTTTGGCAGAACGCGCACGTGGATTTCTACCAAACGACGTGAAAAGCATGCCGATGCATCCCTTTTTAGCACCCGCACATGCATTTGTGCCAAAACGCGTTTGAGCATGCACATGCATCTTTTGGTAGACGCGGACGCAGTTTTCTGCAAAACCACACGATATGCATGCAAATGGTGCTTTTGGCAGAACGTGCACGTGGATTTCTACCAAACGACGTTAAAAGCACGCCGATGCTGGTCTTTTTAGCACTCGCACATGGATTTGTGCCGAAACGCGTTTTAAGCATGAACATGCATCTTTTGGTAGACCCGGTCGTTGTTTTCTGCAAATGCACACGATATGCATGCACACGGTGCTTCTGGCAGAACGACCACGTGGATTTCTATCAAACGTCGTGAAAAGCATGCCGATGCTGCTCTTTTTAGCACCCGCACATGGATTTGTGCCAAAACGCGTTTTAAGCATGAACATGTATCTTTTTGTAGACGCGGACGCAATTTTCTGCAAAACCACACGATATGCATTCAAATGGTGCTTTTGGCAGAACGCGCTCGTGGATTTCTACCAAACGACGTGAAAAGCATGTCGATGCTGCTCTTTTTAGCACCCGCACATGGATTTGTCCCAAAACGCGTTTTAAGCATGCACATGCATCTTTTGGTAGACGCAGACGCAGTTTTCTGCAAAACCACACGATATGCATGCAAATGGTGCTTTTGGCAGAACGCGCACGTGGATTTCTACCAAACGACGTGAAAAGCACGCCGATGCTGCTCTTTTTAGCACCCGTACATACATGGATTTATGCCAAAACACGTTTTAAGCATGCACATGCATCTTTTGGTAGACGCGGACGCAGTTTTCTGAAACCACACGATATGCATGCAAATGGTGCTTTTGGCAGAACGCGCACGTGGATTTCTACCAAACGACGTAAAAAGCATGCCCATGCTGCTCTTTTTAGCACCCGCACATGGATTTGTGCCAAAACGCATTTTGAGCATGCACATGCATCTTTTGGTAGACGCGGACGCAGTTTTCTGCAAAACCACACGATATCCATGCAAATGGTGCTTTTGGCAGAACACGCACGTGGATTTCAATCAAACGACGTGAAAAGCATGCCGATGCTGCTCTTTTTTGCACCCGCACATGGATTTGTGCCAAAACGCGTTTTAAGCATGCACATGCATCTTTTGGTAGACGTGGATGCACTTTTCTGCAAAACCACACGATATGCATGCAAATGGTGCTTTTGGCAGAACGCGCACGTGGATTTCAACCAAGCGACGTGAAAAGCGTGCCGATGCTGCTCTTTTAAGCACCCGCACATGGATTTGTGCCAAAACGCGTTTTGAGCATGCACATGCATCTTTTGGTAGACGCGGACGCAGTTTTCTGCAAAACCACACGATATGCATGCAAATGGTATGGTATGGTATGAGGAACTTTATTTGGTCCTGAAGGTCAACCATAGGTTGACGCGGGCCGCTCCCACGTTGGGACTGCCAGGCCGAGCCCTTCAGCCACATCGCGGGCCTTCTGGACTGCCCGTTATTTGTCAGTGAGTGATTCGCTGTGTAGCATTTGCCGCCACCATTCTTGTTCCTTGTCACAGTCTGTGAAGACCGCGGGGCACTGTCAAAGCATGTGGTCAAGAGTAATGATGCCATTGCACTTATTACAGTTGATTTGAGTTTCCCTCTCAGGATAGATCCTGTTAATAAAATATGGACTTGGGTATGTTCTAGTCTGTAGCAAACGTAATGTGGCCGCTTGGGCTCTGCAAAGCTTACCGTGTGGCAATGGGTACTCCCTTCTGCTTAAATAATAATGCTTCGTGATTTCGTTGTATGGTAATAATCGATCCCTGTGTTCCCCGGGTGAAGTGTAAGTTGCTCGGTCTTGAAGAGCACGGCTAGACAGTCCTCGTGCTTCTTCATTTTCCACCTCATTGAGGTTTCTCCGAGCTCCGTCCACTACCCCCAGATGTGCAGGAAACCAGCGGATTTAAATCCTCTCACTGTTGACCTTCTCTAGTAATTTTGTTGCTGTCCGTGTCACATATCCATTGGTAAAGTTGCGTATGGCTGTTCTAGAGTCGCTGTAAATATGTGTCCACCGATTAGCCCGAATGGCTAAGGCGATTGCTACTTGTTCTGCTACTGTTGGGTCCTTGGTATAGACGGTGATGGCATCCCGTATGTTACCTTGAGTGTCTACAACAACGGAGGTATATGCATCCTTATTTTTAACCCAGGCAGCGTCAACGAACACCGCCTGCTGCTTATGTTGATCTATGTCTTGAAGGAGTGCCTTCGCCCTTGCCTTTCGTCTCTCGAGGTTATGTGTCGGGCGCATGTTCCTAGGGAACGGGGTCGTCTTTATTGTTTCTCGTAGTCCCGCTTGCAATAGTGTTAGTAATTCTCCTTCGTTGGTGTGGTCGTTAATTTCTACGCCAATTTCTTCAAGTAGCGCCCTCCCAGATCGTGTCCCCATTAGTCTCTCCTGGTGGGCCACCTGCTGAGCCTCAGCTATCTCTTCTAGTGTGTTATGCAGCCCTAGGCGCAATAAGCTATCGTTAGCCGTGCTGATGGGAAGTCCTAGTGCAGTCTTTATAAGTCGTCTGATTAAAGCGTTTAGCTTGTTCTTGTCAGCCTGTGTCCACTGTAGCATGCCAGCCACGTACGAGAAGTGGCAAAAGGCGAATGCATGTACCAATCTTATGGCACTGTGTTCTAGTAGCCCCTTATGCCTGTTGGTAACTCTACGCAGAAGCCTAATGACTTCTTCTGACTTGTTAGAGATGTGTTGTATCATCCTGCAATTAGATCCATTCGCTTGCAGGAGAAGTCCTAGCACTCTAATAGTCTCCACCTGCCTGATTGGTTCTCCATTCTTCGCGTATATGTCAATGCGGGGTTCTTCCTCTGGGATATATCCGTTCGGTTTGCGCCCACGCTTACTGCTCCGTAGTACCAATAGTTCAGATTTCTTAGCAGAGCAGTTCAGTCCCATGCCCTCAAGTGTTGTTTCCACCACATAAATGCTTTCGTGTAATTTGGTCTCTGTTTGTCCCATATTACCTTCGGCACTCCAGATTGTTACATCATCTGCATATATAGCAAAGTGGATACCCTCAATCTGCGCGAGACCTCGAGCCACTTTTGACATTGCCAAATTAAATAACATGGGAGATAGGACGGACCCTTGTGGTGTCCCACGATTCCCAAGTTCCAGAGTTGTCGATTGGAGTTCGCCTAACCTGAGACAAGCAGAACGGCCACCGAGAAAGGCTTTAAATATATTGTGCAATCGTTTACCCAATCCCATCTCCGAGAGGATATTCAATATGGCCCTGTGCTTGATGCGATCAAAGGCCTTTTCTACATCTAGGCCTAGAAGAGCTCTCGTATGCAGCGGGCTAGCAAGAATAAGGTGATGTTTGATTAAAAGCATTGCATCTTGAGTCGAAAGTCCAGGACGGAAACCGATCAGGTTATGCGGAAGAAGATTTCTGTTTTCTACATACTTAGTAAGTCTATTGAGTATGACATGCTCCATGGTTTTGCCCAGACATGATGTTAACGATATGGGTCTTAGGTTATCTAGATTTAGTTGCTTGCCTGGTTTGGGAATAAGAATTGTGTTAGCAATTCTCCATTTCTTTGGATAATCACCATTTTTCCAGAGTTCGTTGAAATACTCTGTTAAATATGTTATAGATTCATCGTCCAAATTTTTCAACAGCCTATTGGAAATGCCATCTGGACCGGCAGCAGATCTACTGTTGAGGTCGTACAGGGCTGCGCGAACTTCGCTTTCTGTGAAGTCTTGATCCATAGGCTCACAGTCTTCCCCTGTATATTCAGGCGGGTCTGTGCTCTCATTGCTATCCTTAAGCGGTAAATACTTAGCTGCAAGCCGATCCAGAATGGCCTCCTCCGTTGTGTCCTGACTCTCACGATGGACGAGTCGTGCTACTGCTGTTCTCCTATTAGATTTCGTGTCGTTCTCATGAAGCAAATGTCTAAGTAAATTCCAATTTCCACCACGTCTGATTATGGTGCTTTTGGCAGAACGCGCACGTGGATTTCTACCAAACGACGTGAAAAGCATGCCGATGCTGCTCTTTTTAGCACCCGCACATGGATTTGTGCCGAAACGCGTTTTAAGCAAGCACATGCATCTTTTGGTAGACGCGGACGTTGTTTTCTGCAAAACCACACGATATGCATGCACTTGGTGCTTTTGGAAGAACGCGCACGTGGATTTCTACCAAACGACGTGAAAAGCATGCCGATGCTGCTCTTTTTAGCACCCGCACATGGATTTGTGCCAAAACGCGTTTTACGCATGCACATGCATCTTTTGGTAGACGCGGACGCAGTTTTCTGCTTAAACCACACGATATGCATGCAAATGGTGCTTTTGGCCGAACGCGCACGTGGATTTCTACCAAACGACGTGAAAAGCATGCCGATGCTGCTCTTTTTGCACCCGCACATGGATTTGTGCCAAAACGCGTTTTAAGCAAGCACATGCATCTTTTGGTAGACGCGGACGTTGTTTTCTGCAAAACCACACGATATGCATGCAAATGGTGCTTTTGGCAGAACGCGCACGTGGATTTTTACAAAACGACGTGAAAAGCATGCCGATGCTGCTCGTTTTAGCACCCGCACATGGATTTGTGCCAAAACGCGTTTTGAGCATGCACATGCATCTTTTGGTAGACGCGGACGCAGTTTTCTGCAAAACCACACGATATGCATGCAAATGGTGCTTTTGGCAGAACGCGCGCGTGGATTTCTACCAAGCGACGTGAAAAGCATGCCGATGCTGCTCTTTTTAGCACCCGCACATGGATTTGTGCCAAAACGCGTTTTAAGCATGCACATGCATCTTTTGGTAGACGCGGATGCAGTTTTCTGCAAAACCACACGATATGCATGCAAATGGTGCTTTGGCAGAATGCACACGTGGATTTCTACCAAACGACGTGAAAAGCATGCCGATGCTGCTCTTTTTAGTACCCACACACGCATTTGTGCCAAAACGCGTTTTAAGCATGCACATGCATCTTTTGGTAGACGCGGATGGAGTTTTCTGCAAAACCACACGATATGCATGCAAATGGTGCTTTTGGCAGAACGCGCACGTGGATTTCTACCAAACGACGTGAAAAGCATGCCGATGCATCCCTTTTTAGCACCCGCACATGGATTTGTGCCAAAACGCGTTTGAGCATGCACATGCATCTTTTGGTAGACGCGGACGCAGTTTTCTGCAAAACCACACGATATGCATGCAAATGGTGCTTTTGGCAGAACGTGCACGTGGATTAGTACCAAACGACGTTAAAAGCACGCCGATGCTGCTCTTTTTAGCACTCGCACATGGATTTGTGCCAAAACGCGTTTTGAGCATGCACATGCATCTTTTGGTAGACGCGGACGCAGTTTTCTGCAAAACTACACGATATCCATGCAAATGGTGCTTTTGGCAGAACGCGCACGTGGATTTCAACTAAACAACGTGAAAAGCATGCCGATGCTGCTCTTTTTAGCACCCGCACATGCATTTGTGCCAAAACGCGTTTTGAGCATGCACATGCATCTTTTGGTAGACGCGGACGCAGTTTTCTGCAAAACCACACGATATGCATACAAATGGTGCTTTTGGCAGAACGCGCACGTGGATTTCTACCAAGTGACGTGAAAAGCATGCCGATGCTGCTCTTTTAAGCACCCGCACATAGATTTGTGCCAAAACGCGTTTTAAGCATGCACATGCATCTTTTGGTAGACGCGGATGGAGTTTTCTGCAAAACCACACGATATGCATGCAAATGGTGCTTTTGGCAGAACGCGCACGTGGATTTCTACCAAATGACGTGAAAAGCATGCCGATGCATCCCTTTTTAGCACCCGCACATGGATTTGTGCCAAAACGTGTTTGAGCATGCACATGCATCTTTTGGTAGACGCGGACGCAGTTTTCTGCAAAACCACACGATATGCATGCAAATGGTGCTTTTGACAGAACGCGCACATGGATTTCTACCAAGCGACGTGAAAAGCATGCCGATGCTGCTCTTTTTAGCACCCGCACATGGATTTGTGCCAAAACGCGTTTTGAGCATGCACATGCATCTTTTGGTAGACGCGGACGCAGTTTTCTGCAAAACTACACGATATCCATGCAAATGGTGCTTTTGGCAGAACGCGCACGTGGATTTCAACCAAACGACGTGAAAAGCATGCCGATGCTGCTCTTTTTAGCACCCGCACATGCATTTGTGCCAAAACGCGTTTTGAGCATGCACATGCATCTTTTGGTAGACGCGGACGCAGTTTTCTGCAAAACCACACGATATGCATACAAATGGTGCTTTTGGCAGAACGCGCACGTGGATTTCTACCAAGTGACGTGAAAAGCATGCCGATGCTGCTCTTTTAAGCACCCGCACATAGATTTGTGCCAAAACGCGTTTTAAGCATGCACATGCATCTTTTGGTAGACGCGGATGGAGTTTTCTGCAAAACAACACGATATGCATGCAAATGGTGCTTTTGGCAGAACGCGCACGTGGATTTCTACCAAACGACGTGAAAAGCATGCCGATGCATCCCTTTTTAGCACCCGCACATGGATCTCGGCCAAAACGCGTTTGAGCATGCACATGCATCTTTTGGTAGACGCGGACGCAGTTTTCTGCAAAACCACACGATATGCATGCAAATGGTGCTTTTGGCAGAACGTGCACGTGGATTTCTACCAAACGACGTTAAAAGCACGCCGATGCTGCTCTTTTTAGCACTCGCACATGGATTTGTGCCGAAACGCGTTTTAAGCATGAACATGCATCTTTTGGTAGACCCGGTCGTTGTTTTCTGCAAATGCACACGATATGCATGCACACGGTGCTTCTGGCAGAACGCGCACGTGGATTTCTACCAAACGACGCGAAAAGCATGCCGATGCTGCTCTTTTTAACAACCGCACATGGATTTGTGCCAAAACGCGTTTTAAGCATGCACATGCATCTTTTGGTAGACGCGGGCGCAGTTTTCTACAAAACCACACGATATGCATGCAAATGGTGCTTTTGGCAGAACGCGCACGTGGATTTCTACCAAGCGACGTGAAAAGCATGCCGATGCTGCTCTTTTTAGCACCCGCACATGGATTTGTGGCAAAACGCGTTTTAAGCATGCACATGCATCTTTTGGTAGACGCGGATGCAGTTTTCTACAAAACCACACGATATGCATGCAAATGGTGCTTTTGGCAGAACGCGCTCGTGGATTTCTACCAAACGACGTGAAAAGCATGTCGATGCTGCTCTTTTTAGCACCCGCACATGGATTTGTCCCAAAACGCGTTTTAAGCATGCACATGCATCTTTTGGTAGACGCAGACGCAGTTTTCTGCAAAACCACACGATATGCATGCAAATGGTGCTTTTGGCAGAACGCGCACGTGGATTTCTACCAAACGACGTGAAAAGCGTGCCGATGCTGCTCTTTTAAGCACCCGCACATGGATTTGTGCCAAAACGCGTTTTGAGCATGCACATGCATCTTTTGGTAGACGCGGACGCAGTTTTCTGCAAAACCACACGATATGCATGCAAATGGTATGGTATGGTATGAGGAACTTTATTTGGTCCTGAAGGTCAACCATAGGTTGACGCGGGCCGCTCCCACGTTGGGACTGCCAGGCCGAGCCCTTCAGCCACATCGCGGGCCTTCTGGACTGCCCGTTATTTGTCAGTGAGTGATTCGCTGTGTAGCATTTGCCGCCACCATTCTTGTTCCTTGTCACAGTCTGTGAAGACCGCGGGGCACTGTCAAAGCATGTGGTCAAGAGTAATGATGCCATTGCACTTATTACAGTTGATTTGAGTTTCCCTCTCAGGATAGATCCTGTTAATAAAATATGGACTTGGGTATGTTCTAGTCTGTAGCAAACGTAATGTGACCGCTTGGGCTCTGCAAAGCTTACCGTGTGGCAATGGGTACTCCCTTCTGCTTAAATAATAATGCTTCGTGATTTCGTTGTATGTTAATAATCGATCCCTGTGTTCCCCGGGTGAAGTGTAAGTTGCTCGGTCTTGAAGAGCACGGCTAGACAGTCCTCGTGCTTCTTCATTTTCCACCTCATTGAGGTTTCTCCGAGCTCCGTCCACTACCCCCAGATGTGCAGGAAACCAGCGGATTTAAATCCTCTCACTGTTGACCTTCTCTAGTAATTTTGTTGCTGTCCGTGTCACATATCCATTGGTAAAGTTGCGTATGGCTGTTCTAGAGTCGCTGTAAATATGTGTCCACCGATTAGCCCGAATGGCTAAGGCGATTGCTACTTGTTCTGCTACTGTTGGGTCCTTGGTATAGACGGTGATGGCATCCCGTATGTTACCTTGAGTGTCTACAACAACGGAGGTATATGCATCCTTATTTTTAACCCAGGCAGCGTCAACGAACACCGCCTGCTGCTTATGTTGATCTATGTCTTGAAGGAGTGCCTTCGCCCTTGCCTTTCGTCTCTCGAGGTTATGTGTCGGGTGCATGTTCCTAGGGAACGGGGTCGTCTTTATTGTTTCTCGTAGTCCCGCTTGCAATAGTGTTAGTAATTCTCCTTCGTTGGTGTGGTCGTTAATTTCTACGCCAATTTCTTCAAGTAGCGCCCTCCCAGGTCGTGTCCCCATTAGTCTCTCCTGGTGGGCCACCTGCTGAGCCTCAGCTATCTCTTCTAGTGTGTTATGCAGCCCTAGGCGCAATAAGCTATCGTTAGCCGTGCTGATGGGAAGTCCTAGTGCAGTCTTTATAAGTCGTCTGATTAAAGCGTTTAGCTTGTTCTTGTCAGCCTGTGTCCACTGTAGCATGCCAGCCACGTACGAGAAGTGGCAAAAGGCGAATGCATGTACCAATCTTATGGCACTGTGTTCTACTAGCCCCTTATGCCTGTTGGTAACTCTACGCAGAAGCCTAATGACTTCTTCTGACTTGTTAGAGATGTGTTGTATCATCCTGCAATTAGATCCATTCGCTTGCAGGAGAAGTCCTAGCACTCTAATAGTCTCCACCTGCCTGATTGGTTCTCCATTCTTCGCGTATATGTCAATGCGGGGTTCTTCCTCTGGGATATATCCGTTCGGTTTGCGCCCACGCTTACTGCTCCGTAGTACCAATAGTTCAGATTTCTTAGCAGAGCAGTTCAGTCCCATACCCTCAAGTGTTGTTTCCACCACATAAATGCTTTCGTGTAATTTGGTCTCTGTTTGTCCCATATTACCTTCGGCACTCCAGATTGTTACATCATCTGCATATATAGCAAAGTGGATACCCTCAATCTGCGCGAGACCTCGAGCCACTTTTGACATTGCCAAATTAAATAACATGGGAGATAGGACGGACCCTTGTGGTGTCCCACGATTCCCAAGTTCCAGAGTTGTCGATTGGAGTTCGCCTAACCTGAGACAAGCAGAACGGCCACCGAGAAAGGCTTTAAATATATTGTGCAATCGTTTACCCAATCCCATCTCCGAGAGGATATTCAATATGGCCCTGTGCTTGATGCGATCAAAGGCCTTTTCTACATCTAGGCCTAGAAGAGCTCTCGTATGCAGCGGGCTAGCAAGAATAAGGTGATGTTTGATTAAAAGCATTGCATCTTGAGTCGAAAGTCCAGGACGGAAACCGATCAGGTTATGCGGAAGAAGATTTCTGTTTTCTACATACTTAGTAAGTCTATTGAGTATGACATGCTCCATGGTTTTGCCCAGACATGATGTTAACGATATGGGTCTTAGGTTATCTAGATTTAGTTGCTTGCCTGGTTTGGGAATAAGAATTGTGTTAGCAATTCTCCATTTCTTTGGATAATCACCATTTTTCCAGAGTTCGTTGAAATACTCTGTTAAATATGTTATAGATTCATCGTCCAAATTTTTCAACAGCCTATTGGAAATGCCATCTGGACCGGCAGCAGATCTACTGTTGAGGTCGTACAGGGCTGCGCGAACTTCGCTTTCTGTGAAGTCTTGATCCATAGGCTCACAGTCTTCCCCTGTATATTCAGGCGGGTCTGTGCTCTCATTGCTATCCTTAAGCGGTAAATACTTAGCTGCAAGCCGATCCAGAATGGCCTCCTCCGTTGTGTCCTGACTCTCACGATGGACGAGTCGTGCTACTGCTGTTCTCCTATTAGATTTCGTGTCGTTCTCATGAAGCAAATGTCTAAGTAAATTCCAATTTCCACCACGTCTGATTATGATGCTTTTGGCAGAACGCGCACGTGGATTTCTACCAAACGACGTGAAAAGCATGCCGATGCTGCTCTTTTTAGCACCCGCACATGGATTTGTGCCGAAACGCGTTTTAAGCAAGCACATGCATCTTTTGGTAGACGCGGACGTTGTTTTCTGCAAAACCACACGATATGCATGCACTTGGTGCTTTTGGAAGAACGCGCACGTGGATTTCTACCAAACGACGTGAAAAGCATGCCGATGCTGCTCTTTTTAGCACCCGCACATGGATTTGTGCCAAAACGCGTTTTACGCATGCACATGCATCTTTTGGTAGACGCGGACGCAGTTTTCTGCTTAAACCACACGATATGCATGCAAATGGTGCTTTTGGCCGACCGCGCACGTGGATTTCTACCAAACGACGTGAAAAGCATACCAATGCTGCTCTTTTAAGCACCCGCACATGGGTTTGTGCCAAAACGCGTTTTAAATCTTTTGGTAGACGCGGACGCAGTTTTCTGCAAAACCACACGATATGCATGCAAATGGTGCTTTTGGCAGAACGCGCACGTGGATTTCTACCAAAGGACGTGAAAAGCATGCCGATGCTGCTCTTTTTGCACCCGCACATGGATTTGTGCCAAAACGCGTTTTAAGCAAGCACATGCATCTTTTGGTAGACGCGGACGTTGTTTTCTGCAAAACCACACGATATGCATGCAAATGGTGCTTTTGGCAGAACGCGCACGTGGATTTTTACAAAACGACGTGAAAAGCATGCCGATGCTGCTCGTTTTAGCACCCGCACATGGATTTGTGCCAAAACGCGTTTTGAGCATGCACATGCATCTTTTGGTAGACGCGGACGCAGTTTTCTGCAAAACCACACGATATGCATGCAAATGGTGCTTTTGGCAGAACGCGCGCGTGGATTTCTACCAAGCGACGTGAAAAGCATGCCGATGCTGCTCTTTTTAGCACCCGCACATGGATTTGTGCCAAAACGCGTTTTAAGCATGCACATGCATCTTTTGGTAGACGCGGATGCAGTTTTCTGCAAAACCACACGATATGCATGCAAATGGTGCTTTGGCAGAATGCACACGTGGATTTCTACCAAACGACGTGAAAAGCATGCCGATGCTGCTCTTTTTAGTACCCACACACGCATTTGTGCCAAAACGCGGTTTGAGCATGCACATGCATCTTTTGGTAGACGCGGATGCAGTTTTCTGCAAAACCACACGATATGCATGCAAATGGTGCTTTGGCAGAATGCACGCGTGGATTTCTACCAAACGACGTGAAAAGCATGCCGATGCTGCTCTTTTTAGCACCCACACACGCATTTGTGCCGAAACGCGTTTTAAGCAAGCACATGCATCTTTTGGCAGACGCGGACGCAATTTTCTGCAAAACCACACGATATGCATGCAAATGCTGCTTTTGGCAGAACGCGCACGTGGATTTCTACCAAACGACGAGAAAAGCATGCCGATGCTGCGCGTTTAAGCATCCGCACATGGATTTGTCCCAAATCGCGTTTTAAGCATGCACATGCATCTTTTGGTAGACGCGGACGCAGTTTTCTGCAAAACCACACGATATGCATGCAAATGCTGCTTTTGGCAGAACGCACACGTGGATTTCTACCAAACGACGTGAAAAGCATGCCGATGCTGCTCTTTTTAGCACCCGCACATGGATTTGTCCCAAATCGCGTTTTAAGCATGCACATGCATCTTTTGGTAGACGCGGACGCAGTTTTCTGCAAAACCACACGATATGCATGCAAATGATGCTTTTGGCAGAACGCGCACGTGGATTTCTAACAAACGACGTGAAAAGCATGCCGATGCTGCTCTTTTTAGCACCCGCACATGGATTTGTGCCAAAACGCGTTTTGAGCATGCACATGCATCTTTTGGTAGACGCGGACGCAGTTTTCTGCAAAACCACACGATATGCATGCAAATGCTGCTTTTGGCAGAACGCGCACGTGGATTTCTACCAAACGACGTGAAAAGCATGCCGATGCTGCTCTTTTTAGCATCCGCACATGGATTTGTCCCAAATCGCGTTTTAAGCATGCACATGCATCTTTTGGTAGACGCGGACGCAGTTTTCTGCAAAAGCACACGATATGCATGCAAATGCTGCTTTTGGCAGAACCCACACGTGGATTTCTACCAAACGTCGTGAAAAGCATGCCGATGCTGCTCTTTTTAGCACCCGCACATGGATTTGTGCCAAATCGCGTTTTAAGCATGCACATGCATCTTTTGGTAGACGCGGACGCAGTTTTCTGCAAAACCACACGATATGCATGCAAATGGTGCTTTTGGCAGAACGCGCACGTGGATTTCTACCAAACGACGTGAAGAGCATGCCGATGCTGCTCTTTTTAGCACCCGCACAAGGATTTGTGCCAGAAAGCGTTTTATGCATGCACACGCATATTTGGTAGTCGTGGATGCAGTTTTCTGCAAAACAACACGATATGCATGCAAATGGTGCTTTTGGCAGAACGCGCACGTGGATTTCTAACAAACGACGTGAAAAGCATGCCGATGCTGCTCTTTTTAGCACCCGCACATGGATTTGTGCCAAAACGCGTTTTGAGCATGCACATGCATCTTTTGGTAGACGCGCACGCAGTTTTCTGCAAAACCACACGATATGCATGCAAATGGTGCTTTTGGCAGAACGCGCACGTGGATTTCTACCAAGCGACGTGAAAAGCCTGCCGATGCTGCTCTTTGTAGCACCCGCACATGGATTTGTGCCAAAACGCGTTTTAAGCATGCACATGCATCTTTTGGTAGACGCGGATGCAGTTTTCTGCAAAACCACACGATATGCATGCAAATGGTGCTTTGGCAGAATGCACACGTGGATTTCTACCAAACGACGTGAAAAGCATGCCGATGCTGCTCTTTTTAGCACCCACACACGCATTTGTGCCAAAACGCGTTTTGAGCATGCACATGCATCTTTTGGCAGACGCGGACGCAGTTTTCTGCAAAACCACACGATATCCATGCAAATGGTGCTTTTGGCAGAACGCGCACGTGGATTTCTACCAAACGACGTGAAAAGCATGCCGATGCTGCTCTTTTTAGCACCCGCACATGGACTTGTGCCAAAACGCGTTTTAAGGATGCACATGCATCTTTTGGTAGACGCGGACGCAGTTTTCTGCAAAACCACACGATATGCATACAAATGGTGCTTTTGGCAGAACGCGCACGTGGATTTCTACCAAGCGACGTGAAAAGCATGCCGATGCTGCTCTTTTTAGCACCCGCACATGGATTTGTGCCAAAACGCGTTTTAAGCATGCACATGCATCTTTTGGTAGACGCGGACGCAGTTTTCTGCAAAACCACACGATATGCATACAAATGGTGCTTTTGGCAGAACGCGCACGTGGATTTCTACCAAGCGACGTGAAAAGCGTGCTGATGCTGCTCTTTTTATAACCCGCACATGTATTTGTGGCAAAACGCGTTTTAAGCATGCACATGCATCTTTTGGTAGACGCGGATGCAGTTTTCTGCAAAACAACACGATATGCATGCAAATGGTGCTTTGGCAGAATGCACGCGTGGATTTCTACCAAACGACGTGAAAAGCATGCCGATGCTGCTCTTTTTAGCACCCACACACGCATTTGTGCCGAAACGCGTTTTAAGCAAGCACATGAATCTTTTGGTAGACGCGGACGCAATTTTCTGCAAAACCACACGATATGCATGCAAATGCTGCTTTTGGCAGAACGCGCACGTGGATTTCTACCAAACGACGTGAAAAGCATGCCGATGCTGCTCTTTTTAGCACCTGCACATGGATTTGTCCCAAATCGCGTTTTAAGCATGTACATGCATCTTTTGGTAGACGCGGACGCAGTTTTCTGCAAAACCACATGATATGCATACAAATGGTGCTTTTGGCAGAACGCGCACGTGGATTTCTACCAAGCGACGTGAAAAGCATGCCGATGCTGCTCTTTTTAGCACCCGCACATGGATTTGTGCCAAAACGCGTTTTAAGCATGCACATGCATCTTTTGGTAGACGCGGACGCAGTTTTCTGCAAAACCACACGATATGCATACAAATGGTGCTTTTGGCAGAACGCGCACGTAGATTTCTACCAAGCGACGTGAAAAGCATGCTGATGCTGCTCTTTTTAGCACCCGCACATGGATTTGTGGCAAAACGCGTTTTAAGCATGCACATGCATCTTTTGGTAGACGCGGATGCAGTTTTCTGCAAAACCACACGATATGCATGCAAATGGTGCTTTGGCAGAATGCACGCGTGGATTTCTACCAAATGACGTGAAAAGCATACCGATGCTGCTCTTTTTAGCACCCACACACGCATTTGTGCCGAAACGCGTTTTAAGCAAGCACATGAATCTTTTAGTAGACGCGGACGCAATTTTCTGCAAAACCACACGATATGCATGCAAATGCTGCTTTTGGCAGAACGCGCACGTGGATTTCTACCAATCGACGTGAAAAGCATGCCGATGCTGCTCTTTTTAGCACCCGCACACGGATTTGTCCCAAATCACGTTTCAAGCATGCACATGCATCTTTTGGTAGACGCGGACGCAGTTTTCTGCAAAACCACACGATATGCATGCAAATGGCGCTTTTGCAGAACGCGCACGTGGATTTCTACCAAGCGACGTGAAAAGCATGCCGATGCTGCTCTTTTCGCAGCATCGCTATGCCGATGGCTTGTGAATTAAATAATTGCTTCAATAAAACCCATTCAACTTCACTCTGAATTTTTTAGCACAAACAGTGCTAGCAAAGCTATTCAGGGTGAATAATTGTGCTTACATTGGTGTTACTTGTCGTAAGGTAAACAAATACAACAATGGCTGCGACATGACTGTGATTTGACGTGCAGACTGCTAATGGTGCATTTCAAGCGTGCCCTCAACTACTGCTATTAATAGTTGCCCGACTGAGTATTTTGGGCCTAACTAAGCTAATGATGTTTGATAATTGTTCTCCTATTCGCATTACTTGCCTGGGCCAGGTAACCAAAATAAACAATGCCACCACATGAATGTGTGTTTGCATACAAGCTGCCAACAGTGGCTGTCATTTTCGCGTTGACTGCTGCCGTTTCACCAACAGTGGCAACGACTTGACTGCGCTTTGACGTGCAGACTGCTAATGGTGCCTTTCAAGCGAGCCCTCGACTACTGCTATTAATAGTTACCCGACTGAGTATCTTGGGCCTAACTAAGCTAATGATGTTTGATAATTGTTCTCCTATTCGCATTACTTGCCTGGGCCAGGTAACCAAAACAAACAATGCCACCACATGAATGTGTGTTTGCATGCAAGCTGCCAACAGTGGCTGTCATTTTCGCATTGAGTACTGCCGTTTCACCATGAGTGGCGACGACTTGACTGCTCTTTGACGTGCAGACTGCTAATGGTGCCTTTCAAGCGTGCCCTCGACTACTGCTAATAATAGTTACCCGAATTAGTATTTTGGGCCTCACTAAGCTAATGATGTTTGATAATTGTTCTCTTATTCACATTACTTGCCTGGGCCAGGTAACCAAAATAAACAATGCCACCACATGAATGTGTGTTTGCATGCAAACTGCTAAAGTGGCGGTCAATTTCGCGTTGACTACTGCTGTTTCACCTACAATGGCTACGACATGGCTGCGGTTTGAAGTGCAGATGCTGAAGGTGCCTTTCAAGCATACCCCGATGACGGTTATTTCATGGTGTACTTGATGTACACAAACGTGTACAGCTATTTTAAAGATTAAAATAGCATTACAACATTGGCTCATGTCATTTAGAACATACTCAAAAATTTTTACAAGTGGAAACAAAGTTTCCACTCACCATATGCTCATCGGATACAAAGGCTCAACTCTTTGCATCCCAGCTGCAACACACGTTTCCATTAGGAAGTGCTGCACCACAACTTCTGTGCGGTAGTTAAACCCACTGAAACACATGTGTGACATCAGTGCTTTGATACAGCCACGCAGATTGCACAACCTGAGGAGTAGTTACCCGCCGTGATTGCATAGTGGTTTAGTGGTTGTGGTGTTGGGCTGCTAAGCATGAGGCTACGGGATCGACTGCCAGCCACAGCGGCTGCATTTTGATGGGGGCGAAATGCGAAAACACCCGCATACTTACATTTAGGGGCATGTTAAATCCCAGGTGGCCCCAATTTTCAGTCCCCCACTATGGTGTACCTCATATTCCTATCCTGGTTTTCACACATAAAACCCCATAATTTATACTTTTTCTTGGAGCACTCATTATTTGTGAGAAAGAAATTATAGTGCCTGACAGGAAGGAAGTATATTGGTTCATTGGTCGTTTAGTCTGCATTTTCTTTTTGTTTCATAAACATGTCAGTTTACTGCATCCATACCACAAGAAAGCAATTTATCAATGGGCTTTAACACTGCATTTTGAAGTAATAGTGCAATAGCAGTTCTTTGTAGCGTACTGAATAAAGTTCACATGTGTTACCATTGCAAAGGTATGCATGTCACGTGCATTAGGCGAGCTCAAAAATGTAGTGCAATACCTCCTGCAATGCAAAATCCAGAAAGGCCTGATGTCCATAGGACTTGGGATGTTTTA
>NW_027225719.1:0-101000 GCF_038994185.2 Dermacentor albipictus | reverse complement strand
GATGCGTATGTTAAAGAAGGAAGCAGAACCTGATTATATAGGAGACGGATAACAGATAGCGGCATAGAATAGTGCATTCTGAGGTAAAGGAGGAGACAGGAAGAAAGGAGATCCGACTTAGTTCGAAGAAAGTTTAGGTGGTCATTAAATTAACCTGCGTGTCAAATACCACGCCAAGAATTTTAATGCTTGACTGGGATTTGAGTGCTGTACTGTTAATACGAACAATGGGTTGACAGGTGCGTGAAGATGAAGATGAATGGCTATTTGGAAAGTATAGGAAATTCTATTTTTTGATAGTAATGGTAACCTTATATTATTGCGCCCAGTCCGAGATGAGATTGAGAGCGAATGAGGCTTTTGATTGTAGGTCTAGACGATTGGCTGCGGAGATCACGATGACGGTGTAATCGGCGTAAGCCTGGGGCGAGCATGTCCGAGGGAAAGGGAAGATCCAATAAACCGTATATGACTAAGTTCAAAAGGAGCGGGCTACCAGGCGACCCTTGGGGGCTGCCCAACGTAGGTGCGGCTGACACTTCACCGGCTTGCGAGTGAAAAGTGACCATGCGGCTATCTAAGAATGATTTGAGGAGGCGATATAGATTACAGGGACAGTTGTGCGAACGCAAAAACTGCAGAACCACAGGTTGCCAGACGCTGTCAAAAGCACCTTTGAAACGCAAACAAATAAGGACGGCATGTAGTTTCTTGTGTTTATAAGCGTCTAAAGTTTTCCTAAGCGACATAGAGCGGTGGGAGCTCTCTTGCCAAAAGTAAAATCAAATTGATTCTTATGAAGTAAGTTATTGGAATGAAGGAAATAGTAGAGGCGGGAATGTAGTAGACATTTAAGAATTTCGCCAAATAATAAGTCTATAACAATAGGCCGATATGGGGAAGGAGATTCGGGAGGGTGGTTGCGTTTCGCAATAAAAATAATACGACCTGAGTACGGCCAATTAGTACAGGTAAGTAGGATAAATTTAAGCATTGATTAAAAAGAAAGAGGAAAAAGGTCGGGTGACAGGAAAACATTGTTTTGAGCATGGGAAGAGTGCGCCCATCGAGACTAGGCGCAGCGTTTATGTTTCCCGAATTGAGTGCGTGTTCAATCTCGCCAATGGTGAATGGGAAGTCCGTTGTTCTGGTAAGGCGTGTTAGTATCATTACGCAGATTAATGTGGTGATCATCATCTGTTGAGGGTGAGTCCAGTAATGCCTGCACGTTAAGCAGAAAGTGGGCAGAATCGAACACACACTTGACCTAACACGGCCATCGGGTAAGGGAAGGGAACTGATTTGCGCGATGGAGCTTATCAAAGGAGATGCGAAAAGGTAGACCGAAGTTATTGCGTTTAGATAAATCTGAGCATAAAGATTTAGAAGCAGCAGATTTAGCACGTTCTATGTTCATTTTACAATTTGCATGAGCGTCCCAACACCGTTCCTCAAACGTATGCCTGAGTTCAGTAGTTATTTGGAAGCGCCGACGGAGAGCGCGAATACGCCTTCGTTCACGGGTGAGTTCGGGAGTCAACCATGAATTATTAGGCCTTTCACGCTGATCTACCTAGTGAGAATGGATACGGTAAAAACCGGTCGAATATAGCATAAAATAACTTGGCTATGACCGAATCAAGTGCTTGAGGTGAAAGTCAAGTTGTCCGTTGCACCATTGTGAACGAAGCCGAATTGATGAGCGACTGTAGGAGATCATGTGTAGCCTATTTTGTCAAGCGTTTTTTGTCTAGTTTTAGTTTGCCCGAAAAATGATGACTAAATATATCTGTGGTCGGAGATTGCTACGTAATCATCTACCGACCTGCTGTAGCCGCATGGTACGAGAGGGACGGATGCAAAAAAAAAAAACAATCAATCCAACTTTTCGCCAGGTGCGATTGAAAAGTAGGTGGCGAGTGGGGTCGGTTAGACCTTTCTGATTATTTGCGGCAACGAATCCTGCCAGCTGCGTGCCACAGGTAATGCCATCCACAGGACCCCAGAGCAGGCGTTTTGCATTAGAATCACATTTCATATAACCACGCATGGCGGTGTGATCTGGGACAGGTGAAGCTGTAATTCACCGAAAAGTGGTTCAAGTGGTTCACGTGGGGGAGCGTAAACGGCAATAATCGCAAAAGAAAGAGAAGTGTTGGTACAAGTTATAATGACACATCGAGAATTGGAATGCACTAGGAATATATCATAGGCATTTTTGGGTGCTAACAGAGCCAGGCGCGGACTAACAGGTGAAGCGAATACGAGGAAGGGGCGGTAGAGAGTTGCCGCCTGTGCACGGTTGTGAAATAATAATAAAATCGATTTGAAGCCGTGTAATTAAATCCGACAACAACGTTGTTGATTGCCTTGAATCTGCCAGATTCGACTGCAGAAATTTAATTGTTGTGTTGTTAGCCATTTTGGTATTTTGTGAAAATGGAGAAGAGAGCTAGCACTACACTGAGTTGCACGGAGGTTAGAGCAATGGTAGTGAAACATAAGAAACAGATCTAAAAATACATAAGGGGCAAAAAAGGAAAGAGCGATACGCACAATGAATGAAAGGTGGAAATGATGAATGAGAAGAACACGTGTGACACAAAAACAAAGGAGGCCGGAGGGGAGCGTTCGCCCGCAGGAGAGGGAAGGGGTCGCGCCGTGGCAAACAGAGACTTTCAACGGGTGCAGAAGCCAAGCGATACAGGGCAGGCAGATAGCAGTAGGTGCAAATGAGAAGAGCCCCCGAACAACCCCTTAGTTACAGGGAAAAGTTGTACATCTCGCTTTATCCATAGTCTGCACGCATACGCATGCACGTAATGCGCTGAAATAGCACCGGGCACATCGTATCCTCTCCCGTCCAGTGCGACGACGCTCCATCCACCCGCCGGCACTCCGCGCGCGGCACCACCGCGTCCCCCACACGAACGGAACATGTTTCCGCATGTGGACCAGCCCACCTTGTGCGTAGTACTCTCGAGTGCTCCGATTTGTGCGGGCAGGCGCGTTTAGTGTACCCATACGTGGAATAATATGTGCAGGTTGGGATATGTGCATCCTCCGGCACTGCGACTGAAGTCCAGCCAATCATTAGCCTGCCGAAGGCGATCATGGAGCGGAAAGTGGCCGCATCAACCGCAAGTGCGTGGGTAAAGTTATCGGATCGGTTCCCTGAACGACACCGGCACTTTTCACGATGCGGTACTGAGCTGTACTGTCGGATTGCAAGCATTAATAGCTGCACTTAGGCTATGCGCAGCCACATCAGAATCTATGCCTGATATACGAATGAGAGGACATCTTTTTTTCTGCAACTCTTATTGAAATCGCTGTACAGGTTGTCGGATTGCTCTCCATCGCTGCCTTAAGGCTTTGAAAAGATTGTTTCTCATTTGTAAATACTGTCATGCCGCGTCGCGTTCGGCGCATAGTGACATCGCCTATCGGCTCAGTGACAGGGTGGACGTTATCTTTAAGAAGCGCCGCGAGGTCACGAGCGGGCGCGAGGGATGGAGCTCCGAGAGCTTATGACGCCGTATGTCATAAAGCTATACTTGACGCTTTGGAAACCCTTGGTCTTGGAGGCCAGGTTTACGCATGCATCATGGACTGTCTTCAAGGACGTAAACTTGTCACGTGTACTCTGGATGGCCCCACGATACTTTATGGTGTCGAGAGGGTAGTAGCTCAAGGGGCTGTGTTAAGTACGACATTACTTAATTTAGCCCTAATCCATCTGAGAAGAAAGCTGCCCTGAACCGTCAGCATCACACGGTATGAGGACGACATTTGTGTTTGTAGCGCGGCGAGTTCTCGGAGTACCACCCAAGAACTGCTCCAAAGGGTGCTGGCAAATATTTCGGCCTACTAAATTCAAGCGGACTAATACTGCCCCCCCCCCCCCTCCCGAACAAATACGTTGCTATGGTTGGCAGGCGAAGACGCATTGCGAAATGCGCACTAGTGTTGGGTGGTCGCACTCTTCCATACGTCCGGACACAATGGTTCCTTGGTTTGACGATCGACAGGAATCTCATATGGTCCCCTCAAGGGAGAAAACTGAGTGATAATTTGTCATCAGCGTCGCACGTATTCCGATTTTTAGCCGGATCATAGTGGGGCAGCAATTGCCGATCACTGGTGCTCCCCCATCAGGGCTACGTCGATAGAACACAACGTTATTACCTCCCATACCTGCACAAATTGTCTCCCAGGCAAGGCACATCTTCAGGTAGCACGAAACAATGGTCTTCAAGTATATCTTGGCCTTCTGAAGGGGTCGTCTCACGCAGGAACAGTAGCAGAAGCTAGACACCTGCCTCGTGATGTGCTGTCTTCGAAAAAAACGGCCGCTGGAAAAGGGGTTTGTGTTCGAGTTTCTGTGTAGCAGAATTGTTTTCTCGCATATCCGGATTACAGTCAGATGCTATAAGTTCTGTTAAGTCGTACTTTACGAACCTGTCGACGCATTTTAAAGTCAGTTTTTCAATAACGCACTTGCGCTAGGCGGAGGGCTTGCAAGAATGAGGATGTATGCTCTGCTAACCTAACCGCCACCTATCGGCCGCGGCCACTCTGACATACGTCAAACGGCAGCTGGAAAAAGGCTTTGTAGGCTTTGGCAGATTTTACATGAGTAATAATTCGAAGCTCTTATGTCTGCAGCATGTGTGTATGTCGCACTTTACGCATTTTCTGACGCAAATAACAAAAAAGCAGATGAAGCTGCCCGAAATTTACTTGCATATCAAAATTTCAAACGAATATTTTTTGCAAAAGCCCACGCTTCGAATAAGGCAAAAATATGTGCATAAAGAAAAAGAGTACCTCTGGAATCTGCCACTTCACTAAGTTATTTTTCTGTAATCGATTGACCCTGGAGTAAGATCAAGGATTCCCCGACGACTTCCTCGCCACCTAGAGGCATTGTACCATTGGCATCGACTCTACATAGCATTCAAGAACTATCTGCATCGCATAGGACGTACCACTGATCCCCACTGCGAAAACTGTGGCAGCTTGGAGACAGTGGAGCACATATCACTCGATTTCCCCAGGTACCCCGACGACAGACACTCTTTAGAGCGCCAGATGGACATTTCAGCAACACTTCATTTGGGCCTAGTTGATACATACTTTTGAACTAAACGTAACAGCGCAAACATATAAGACGAGCCACAAAAAGAAAGACACGACACACACTGGCGCTGACTAACAACTTCTTTTTTCCTTCCATCGTCAATGCATTTATATACCTAGGCCACATAATCGCGCAGGCGCACAGAATGCATTACTGACGTCAGCCATCTTATCATATACGCAAACGTATGAAATCAAATTCTGATTGGTGCAGGGACAACGATGTGTCACTAATGCAATTATTTCCTTGTCTTTTTATGTGATAGGCCTCTAAGGCAAGCCGCGCATGTTCATTCTTGCTTTTTCCAAGGATAATTGTCCGATCAAGTCGCGCCTCACAATTGCTGCAAGAGTTTATATGCGCAACCAGGTGCGCTCCTTTATCTACATTTTTGTTTACTTTTTGCGCATGTTCCCTGAGTCGCTCATTGACGCAACGCCCTGCGACTGCACCAATCAGAATTTGATTTCATACGTTTGCGTATATGATAAGATGGCTGACGTCAGTAATGCATTCTGTGCGCCTGCGCGAATATGTGGCCTAGGTATATAAATGCATTGACGATGGAAGGAAAAAAGAAGTTGTTAGTCAGCGCCAGTGTGTGTCGTGTCTTTCTTTTTGTGGCTCGTCTTATATGTTTGCGCTGTTACGTTTAGTTCAACAGATGGACATGATTGGCCATAATCCGCTAACGTTACCTAGCGTCCTTGGTCCAGTGTCCAGCCCTTCAAAACAGCTGTCGGTCTTGGATTTATTATTCCCACAGCTATGGGAAATTGGTGTTCTCGAAAAGCTTTAGATTCACTATGTTATATAAAAGTCTAAATCCACCCACTATCTCACCTGTAATTGTTATTATCCGGTTCACAAGCGCCTTTAGTATTTATTTTCATTTTCTTTCTTTTTTACACTCCATTCAGCGCATTTCATAGTTATATTTATTCTCGCATTTTTTTCACTCTCCTCTGGAATCGGTTAATTCAATTTGCCCTCCCTATACAGAATAGTATGGCAGCGGTTTTGACGCCGGTAAAAATCGGTTTTCTAATAAAGATCTGTCTGTCTGTCTGTCTGTCTGTCTGTCTGTCTGTCTGTCTGTCTGTCTGTCTGTCTGTCTGTCTGTCTGTCTGTCTGTCTGTCTGTCTGTCTGTCTGTCTGTCTGTCTGTCTGTCTGTCTGTCTGTCTGTCTGTCTGTCTGTCTGTCTGTCTGTCTGTCTGTCTGTCTGTCTGTCTGTCTGTCTGTCTGTCTGTCTGTCTGTCTGTCTGTCTGTCTGTCTGTCTGTCTGTCTGTCTGTCTGTCTGTCTGTCTGTCTGTCTGTCTGTCTGTCTGTCTGTCTGTCTGTCTGTCTGTCTGTCTGTCTGTCTGTCTGTCTGTCTGTCTGTCTGTCTGTCTGTCTGTCTGTCTGTCTGTCTGTCTGTCTGTCTGTCTGTCTGTCTGTCTGTCTGTCTGTCTGTCTGTCTGTCTGTCTGTCTGTCTGTCTGTCTGTCTGTCTGTCTGTCTGTCTGTCTGTCTGTCTGTCTGTCTGTCTGTCTGTCTGTCTGTCTGTCTGTCTGTCTGTCTGTCTGTCTGTCTGTCTGTCTGTCTGTCTGTCTGTCTGTCTGTCTGTCTGTCTGTCTGTCTGTCTGTCTGTCTGTCTGTCTGTCTGTCTGTCTGTCTGTCTGTCTGTCTGTCTGTCTGTCTGTCTGTCTGTCTGTCTGTCTGTCTGTCTGTCTGTCTGTCTGTCTGTCTGTCTGTCTGTCTGTCTGTCTGTCTGTCTGTCTGTCTGTCTGTCTGTCTGTCTGTCTGTCTGTCTGTCTGTCTGTCTGTCTGTCTGTCTGTCTGTCTGTCTGTCTGTCTGTCTGTCTGTCTGTCTGTCTGTCTGTCTGTCTGTCTGTCTGTCTGTCTGTCTGTCTGTCTGTCTGTCTGTCTGTCTGTCTGTCTGTCTGTCTGTCTGTCTGTCTGTCTGTCTGTCTGTCTGTCTGTCTGTCTGTCTGTCTGTCTGTCTGTCTGTCTGTCTGTCTGTCTGTCTGTCTGTCTGTCTGTCTGTCTGTCTGTCTGTCTGTCTGTCTGTCTGTCTGTCTGTCTGTCTGTCTGTCTGTCTGTCTGTCTGTCTGTCTGTCTGTCTGTCTGTCTGTCTGTCTGTCTGTCTGTCTGTCTGTCTGTCTGTCTGTCCGTCTGTCTGTCTGTCTGTCTGTCTGTCTGTCTGTCTGTCTGTCTGTCTGTCTGTCTGTCTGTCTGTCTGTCTGTCTGTCTGTCTGTCTGTCTGTCTGTCTGTCTGTCTGTCTGTCTGTCTGTCTGTCTGTCTCGCTTTTAGGTTAAATGATTGCTAGAAAGAGGTCGTGTTACTGCGTATACGCAAGCCTTGTGCTTATAAAAAAGTAGACAAAGATTATAAATAAGGCTGGTGATGAGACCAATTTCTGCGAAACTCCTCGTGTACGCTTTCTCAATAAAAATTCTGAATGCGGTCAAAAATTTATCTACTTCTGAAAATCTTCTTAACCAACATCGCCTCATAGTCTGGCATGTTCAGACTAATTAACTTATTGAGTAATATACGTTGTACAACACTCTCATGCGATTGGTTTGTGTTTGGTATTATTACAGTACTAAACTCCTTTTCTTTGTGCGCTTGCTGTATATAACTTTCCAAATCAATTTCCACCGACACAATCAAGCAACCAGGTGGAAAGCCAAGCTGCCCATTACTTAAAACATTTTTTTTATTGAAAGAAAGCACGTCATGCACGAGAGAAAAGAAAGGTTGAAGCTGATTGCCCTCGTCGGCCTTCTCATTGCATTTCTTGTTCTTGCTCCCTAGTGAAATGGCGCAACCCACTCTGGAGGATCGGCCATGAATCCGGTGGTGAAAGAACTGTTAGCATTTTTTAAAATAAATTAGGGTAAAATGAAATAAGTATCTTGCCATTGGGATTTAAAGTGTCTACTGTTACAGATATGAATAATCAATTATCTAGATATTTCTTTGAATTTTGTGAACATTTTATTTTATTTCAAGAAACCCCTAAAGGCCCTCACAACGAGGGTATTACGTAGGGGGGTAACAAAAATTCTACAAACATCTAGAGAAGCGTATTCAAGGAATAGGCAACAAGAATAAAAAAGCACAACAGCAACCCTCAATGAGACATAATGGAAAAACGCAACATAATAAACAGAATACAATATATATATATATATATATATATATATATATATATATATATATATATATATATATATATATATATATATATATATATATATATATATATATATAAAAATCAAACGCACTGCGGTAACGGAACAAAACTAGAAGAAAAGCTACTCATCGCATTCATTCTTTAGAAGTTCATGAAATTTAGACGAATTCATTTCAGTTGCGATTGAAGCAGGCAGCTGGTTCTATTCAATAATTGTTTTGGGTATGAATGATAATGATTAAAACAATTTTCCAGAATTCTAACATTGAATTCGTTTTGTCTGACGCAGAAAGATGCAGATGGCTGCACAAAAGTTCCTGTAGCTGTAACCCAGTACGGTAGCCCTAAAGGAAAGAGTTATAGGAAAAGTCGAATTCAAGCCAAGCTTTTGGAAGGGTTCGTTTAAAAATCTTTTCCGTTGAATATTGAAACGGCGGCACGTCAACAAGAAGTGTTCCAGAGATTCACTCATTGCATAAAGGGCACAAGGGCGATATAGCCAGACCAGACCTGTGGAGGTAAAACTTCAGTGCGAGGACTCGGCGCCGTAGTCTTGTAATCGTTACTTCAATTTTTATAGAGGAGCACCATTTGTAGTTCCAAGGAAAACTGAGATGCGGGAAATCAGATGTTGCCAATGATGAGTGCGCGAACTTATTTGTAGTAGAATATTTTCTGAATCGCGCCGCGGTGATGAAAGCTGACGTAGGTAAAATGGGGATTATAGGACCACCGTAGGATGCTACTGCGAGTGCATCTGCATATTCGTTTAAAGCTAGGCCTTTGTGACCTGGCACCCACACAAAACGGATGAGACCTAAGTGTCTTGAAAGAAGAGAATAGAAAGTTTTTAATGCATCTGACAATTTGGGTGTGGTTAGTGAAGAGCATGCAGAAAGGCAATCAGTGAAGATTATCGCTGATTGCAGAGATGGCGGTAATTTGCGTAAAGCTAATTACGAGTAATCCCGCCTGAAAGATAGGCGTAAAGACAGGTAGATGAATCGAAAAAGACCAACTTAGATGTAGTGATACAATGTTCACACCTGCCTTTTCTTCACAGACGGAAGCATCAGTTCTTATAACGGTCTTTGTATCCAGGTGTACCAGGTGGTCTCTCAGAATACTATTCAGATATTGATAGGGATGGTGTTTAGCATTATTCGGAAAAAAACATCCAAATTCAATTTTAGCATCTGCAACCGAGGAATTTAGTAAGACTACCTCGCATAGGTGAACATTTAATAGGTCCGATAGTTTTTTAGCGAAAACAACTTCAGGGAAACGTGGGCGATACCACTGACAGTTAAAAAATAAGGCTGCTTTATTAACGAAAATATATTGTGATCTCCTCTATGGTGATGCATATATATTTAGAGAAGTTTGTATTGTTAGGATATGAAATCGCATGAGAAGAGAAGGCAGGCGTGCTTCTTGATATAAGATATCGCTAGCGACAAATTTAGTAAGCCCAAGACATAAACTTAATGCCTCAAGTTCTAATAGAACCAGAGGCCGAATTTTGTATACAGGTTGTAATGGTTGGGGTCGGGAATGAAATAGATGGTAGCTGGCCCATGCCGTCGTCCAACTTATCCACGCTGAGGATGTCGTTGAAGGGAGAGACTTGTTCTCATCTAGAATGAGAAATATGGGATTTATTTACAGTATGAACATGAGAACGTTACAATTCATCAGTCTAACATGACTGAAAGAAGAATGCACACTGAGGAGCCGCCAACGGCTCCTTAAATACACTCTGTCCTCCCTAGATCCCTAGGTGAGGGAGAACGGCCGTTCGACCAAACGGAGCGACCAAAATCATCGTAGCCGATCCGCCTTTGAGGGGGAGGGTTTACGCACTCACTTCCGCATAGTTTTAACTGAACACACCGAGATGAGTGGGTTTCTTGGAGACAGGGGTCTTGACCCGAGCAGGCGCCTCTTGATCCAAGAATTGACCCCGTATAGTCAGTGGCCGCCGCGTCTGTCCATGCACCGACGACTTCTGGCGCCCGTGAGACCGCAGCTGCAAAATATCTCTTTCCAAGAATTAACCCACTTCAAACAACCCGTGGCGGCGACCGCGAATCCATTAAGAATACTTGGTCCGCCGACCGCGTCTATTCATAGCGGCGCCTAGGAGGCAGCGAGTCGCGGCAGCAGGTGGGGAAGGGCTCCAAGGTGGCTTCTGGGAAGCTCGCCACCTCCGCAGCTGCAGCTGGCTGGGAAAACTTTGTAGGTTGGTACCCTTGCAGGCCGTTCGTAACAGCTCATCCATGGCCCGGAAAATCTCAACTGGGAAGTGCTGATGACCGCTGGGCAGGAAGAGAATGGCTGGTGGCAAGGGGGGGAGGGGGGGACGCCTTGGCTTGCAGCAACCAGCTGTGACATGAAGACCCCGTCCCAAAACATCCAACAAGGACAGGCAACTGCAAAACGAACCCCACGACACAGCTCTGCGCCCAGGTGACGTGTCTTGGATCTCACTTTAGACCCGCTAGGCTTCAAAGAAAACATAAGTGCAGAAACAAACGCTGCATTTCGCTACGCCAATTTTCGAAGTAATTTCGTGCTGACAAATTCAGCAATCATGGATAGAGTCCTGCTAAATGAGAGGGGATCTTCTTGGCTTGACAATATTAACAATACCAACCCCAATATTCAGGCAAGATCCCTAAACGCAAAATTCAAATTCGCCTGCTCAAACCATCCATATCGCTATGCAACTTCCCCTTCTTATATCTAACGGAGCAGTTGTACTCTTGGAGAGTGAGGCTCCATCGGAGCAAGCGGTCATTTTTGTGTGACATTTGGTTGAGCCTCGTCAGAGCACAGTGGTCGGTCTCGAAGATGAACCTCGCTCCGTACAAGTAACACGACAACTTCTGGGCTGCCCAAACTAAACAAGCACATGTCTTCTCTGAAGCACTATAGGCTTCCTCTCTTACAGTTAGTTTACGGCTAGCATAGAGGATAGGATGTTCCTCATTATCGTCGCCGACCTGACTAAGTACCACACCCATACCCCTGTCGCTTGCGTCGCACTGAACTATGAATTCCTTTGTGTAGAGTGGCGCGCGAAGCACAGGACGAGAAACCAATAGCGTTTTCAAACTTTGGAAAGCGTTCTCATTGTCCTTATCTATTCGGTTCTCCCTTTCGGAGGGCGTCCGTTAATGGACTTGCCATTTGCGAGTGATTCGGAATGTACCATTTATAGTACCCGACAAGTCCCAAAAAATGATGGAATGTGTCTGTTCGTGCGCGGCTGTGAAAATTATCCAAACGTAGCTATTTTCAGCTCGGCTAGCCGTCTCGTGCCCTGGCCGACAACATGGCGCAGATAAGTAACCTGCGAACTGCCAAATATACACTTTTCCGCTTTCATCGTTAGGCCGGCTTCCCTCAGCCGTGAGAACACCTGTTTGATGTGCGATACTTGCTGTTCCCACGTGTCTGGAAAAATTGATACATCATCAAGATATGGCAAGGCGAACTCCTGCAAGTCTGTTAGGACAATATCCATTAAGTTAGAGAAGCTAAACGGCGCGTTCTTCAGCCGGAAGCTACAGGTGAGATAAATGCGGCATGGCGGCTGGCAATTTCTGAAAGGGGAACTTGCCAGTATCCCCGCACGAGATACATAGTCGAAATGTATTTAGCAGCGCGAACTCTTTCGATTCGTTCCTCAATGTTGGGTATCGGGTGCAGCTGATCCCTAGTGATGGCAGTTAACTTCCTGTAATCAACACACAGACAAGGGTCCTTATTAGGGGTTTCTACCAGTATTATCGGTGACGTGTAGTCACTCTCAGCGGGCTCAATAAGTCCCAACTCTAGCATGCGCTGTAGCTCTGCCTCCAATAATTTCTCTCTGTCGTGCCCTTTGAGGTTTTGATCTTACGGGTTCGGTTGATGTCAGCTCTATTTCATGCGTTATTAGTTCGGTTCTACCTGGGCGATCGCTGAATCTGTCGAGATATTCCCCTAACATCCCTTTTAGCTCATCTGGCTGCTCGGGTCTAAGGGCGTGCGAGCTTATCGAATGTTTTACCATTTCTTTCAGGCTGATTCCAGAGTTGGAGATCGCCTTATACTCAGTAAACTCGGTACTAGTGTCATCCTGGTCCTTGATGGTACAGTTAATGACTCCACTCCGCTCTACGTACGGCTTCATCATATTGCAGTGGTATATCCTCACCTCCTTCCTGTGACCGGGTATTTTCAGAGCATAGTTACTATCTGAACGTTTGTGCAACACTTTAACGGGCCCGTCCCAGTGAACGTCAAGCTTGTTCTTTCTTAGGTAAAGAGATTCTAAAGAAGGGGTGGAAAAATATGGGATTAAGTGCAGCGCAGTAACTGTCTCTCCGCAGAGGACACCTCAACCGCGCTGCACAGGGGGAAAAGGGGAATTAAAAGATGGGTGAGAAAGAAATAAAAGCGCGGCGGCGACAGCCGCAGCGGTAAGGCCGTGGGTGGGGCATGTTTACAGGCGGTTTTGAAGCGCCGCGTCCTCGGCGAAGGTCAAGAGCGCGCGGAAAAGGCGCCCGTGTTGTGAGATGCAGCCCGAGGGATGCAGCAGGTCGTCCAGCGTAGCACATGGCAAGTTTCGCGCACGGTAGAGCAGGGCACTCACACAGCAAGTGTTCCAAGCTCGCGCCTAGTTAAGCCGGCCTCCGGGAGATGGCGTGGCGGGCGTCACCTTACCCCGCGCAACCCGGTCGTCAGGATGGCGCAGCGCGAGCTCTCGGCGGATCCTGAGCGGCGCGGTGTCGAAGGAGCTGACCCGCCGCGTGATCGGCGTGTTCTGATCGTGTGCGCGTCGCGCGAGCTTGTCGACGGCCTTGTTCCCGGCGACGCCAACGTGCGAAGGCACCCACTGCAGCCGTAGATCCACTCCTCGCTGCTGCAAGGCATGGAGTCTGCACGCAACACGCTGGGCGAGCAGTGGGGCGCGCTCCTCGAGGAGACGCTGGGCGAGCAGTGGGGCGCGCTCCTCGAGGAGCAGCTGCTGCAGTGCGGATCTCGAGTCTGTGAGAATCGCCGCGCGAGCGATGTGCGGCGATTGCTCGAGCGCGTCCGCAGCCAGATGTACGCCCACGAGCTCAGCGATGGTGGAGTTGGCTCGGCAGGGCAGGCGGCACTGGCTTTCGATGGTGAGGCTCGGGGCGAAGCAGGCAGCAGCCGCGGAGCCGTCCTCGAGTACCAAGCCATCCGTGTACAGGTGCGCTCTCCCTGCCAGGTCGTCCTCTATCCTCGCTGCAGCCTCCTGTACGATGGCGCAGAGAGGCGTGCGGTGCTTGGAGCGGACGCCTGGCAGTTCGAGACACACGTCCAGGGGCACGGCGAGACTCGGTGGCGGCCAGTCTGGTGGAGGAGCCGGCGGGTCAGCCACAATTGCCTTGAACAGCGGGAGCATCTTGCCCACACGGGATGCTGGGAGCTGCCGCAGTTGCAAGACGATAGGGCTTGCGTCGGGGGTACTGGAGAGGCGCTCGATGTGGCTGAGCGCGCTGAGATCGGCCGTCAATGAGGGAGGCCACGCGCCGGTTTCCGCAAGGGTCTCCGCCACTCGTGATGCTCGCGGCAGGCCATGGCACATGCGTAGCACTCTGCGGTGATCACCATCGATTTTGCGCCACTGTGAATCGCGCACACTGCACAGTGGCAACGCGTAAAACACTCGCGAGAGCGCCAGCGCACTGTACATGCTGACCGCAATGGATGGGGGGCTGCCGTCTCCGCGCGCGAGAAGCCGGCGTATCGCGCACTCAACACGCAGCGTTTCGGCTCGTACGCGCCGCACAGCCGGAAGCCGAGTGAGGCGATGGTCGATTGTAAGGCCGAGGTATCGCACCGTCGGCTGCCAACTCAGTGGCACACCGTCGACGAGCACGCGGCCGGTGTAGCGTCGTGTGGCAGCGTGAACGCCTTGCTCTTGGTCGACGATAGCTGTAAACCGATGGCACGTAGGAAGCCGGCGACAGAGTCGAGGGCCTCCTGCAGCTCGCGACGCAACTCGGCAATGGCAGTCCTCGGCCCCCGCACGTAGAGGGCGACGTCGTCCGCGTAGACAAGAGCACGCACAGGGAAGCGACCACCTTTCGGTCTGCACTCAATGATGGGAGCGAGGGTGAGGTTGAACAGAAAAGGGCTCAACACACTACCCTGAGGCACACCGGTGGTCACTGGTCGTGGCGAGCTGGTTGCGCGGCCCACGCGAACGGCGAATGTTCTGTCGGCGAGGAAAGCCTTGACGTAGGCAAGCAGGTTGCCGACCACGCCGAGAGCTTCCACAGCTGAGAGGATCGACTCGTGCGGGAGTGCGTCGAAGGCGCTGCGCACGTCGAGGAGGAGGAGGAAGGCAGCTTCCCCCTCGCGCCTTGCCTGCTCCAGCATGCCGACAACAGCAATGCAGTCGCCAGTTGATCGATGTGCACGGAGGCCGTTGGACCAAATGAAGCATCCAGTTAACGTAGCCGACCCTCCTTTGAAGGGGGAGGGTTTACGCACTCACTTCCGCAAAGGTTGCACTGACCACACCAAGGTGAGAGGGATCTCGCAGACATGGTGCTGGCCCGAGCAGGCACCTCTTTAATCCAGAGTCGACGACGCAGACAATGGCCGCCGCGTCTGTCCATTGACTGACGACTTCTTAGCTGCGTGAGACGGCACTGTCATACCTCTTCCCGGAGCTCCCCTGCTCCAAACAGACAATGACGGTGTCGGAGTACACATACTTGCTTGCTCCACCGACTGCGTCTCTACATCTCGGCGTCATTCCGTTGGGGTCGCGGCGCAATGTCCTCCTTACAAAACGAGTCGCCGCCACAGCCATGGTGGCGCCGATGGGCTGGAGACTGACGTATCGTCCTTTCAAAGCAAGTCGTCGCAGCAGACATGGTGGTGCATTTCCCTCGTTGCTTCCCCGAAGATCGCCAGCACCCGCTGGTCGAACGTAACAACCTTAATGCTATGCCCCTAGCGCCAACACCTAATACACTGAAGGGGGCGAGGAGATAGCGATTCAATCCGGTAAATGAGTGGCCACAGCTTGATCTCTGTCGGACGAGTCATTCCAGAGAAGTTCACAATGACTGATTCTGTGGGTATCTTGTTCTTAAATAAGCGAGAGCAACGAAATACTGGACACGGCTCCGGTGACAGAAAACAGGTCTAAAATTTCTGAATGGGAAAGGCTGGAGTCGAACCTACGAATTAGTCCTTTAATACACGCTAAGTGAGCAGGAATGAAGGAGCTCACCGGATGTGAAGCAACCACTTTACATTTGAGAAGGTCAGTGATACAGGCCTCGTCTGGCGAACAGCAGATAATGCCACCGCGACCAAACTGCCTACTTCGGTGATCAGATGGTAGTGGGGTGTCGCCTTCTGAAGTTCTTCCTGAATGAATTTGGGGATTTTCATTCGAATTGACTCCCCCATTGGACGGTACCAGGGCCACAGAAACGTTGGTCAGTCCGCAACGCAAGAGAAGTTCAATCGGATAATCATGAGGTGCAAGAGAAGCCGACCAGCAGTGCCCTGGCCGGTAGAAGAAACAGACATCTGTCTGGTTTGCCTAAGTTTGCACCGCCCGATATCCAGCCGCTCCCCGACAGGGCACACCAAGACACCAGGAAGGGACCTCTCCAGTGAAACGGTTCGCAGAGTCGCACGGCAAGGATCCGTCGAAGAACCAGGTAGGCCCAGAACGTTGACACCAGGTCTTGGCATGTTGGCAGCAGGCTTGACCCTCGTGAGGCCCTTACCGTAAACACACCTCAGAGCGATTCACTTATTATCTCACCTTAGATTATTCATTTATTTTCCCTTCTTTTAATCATGTTACAACCCTGTTCATGGTCTATCCCGCACAGTAGGTTTGTGCCAATAAATAAGGCATCCTCCTCCTCCTCCTCCTCCTCCTCATCATCATCATCATCACTACATCCGAGTTTTGCCCAAAACCACACAGTGGGTATGAGCTACCAACAGAAAACAAACAATCAAATAATCAACGCCGGCATTAATTGAAATAGAAAAGAAAGAAGGCGGGCATCGTCTCAAACTGAAGAAGCAAGTTGAGCAACTAAGCTGTGACTACACATGCCATAAGAATACGACATTTGTGCAAGTCGGGGGAGCATGCAGGTGTGTATTTTTTCATGTATTTGTTTAAAGCTTGGTGATTACCCCGGAAGACTCGGTCCAGTGGGGTATACGACCATAGCCATCTACGCACATCTATGAATCAGTCATTTGGAGAGATCTTTTTCACAGCTTCCCGCTCGCTCTGATGGTGTCACGTGTTGTCCGTAAACGTGGATCTGCAAAGGCTCCAGCTGGTGTAGACATTCCGCTACATTTTTCTGCTTCTAACTACCTGCTGATCCTTCCCTATCGGACTCCGCTAGACAGGACCCGATGCAACACATGTGATTCTACAATAAACGGCGCTCTGCGCAGCAACAGGAACTTTGGCTGCTTACATATGGAAAGTGTCCTGAACCACCCCTCGTGTTTGGTGAAAAAAAACTCACTCCGCGGAGAGCATACGCTGCTGTGAACATCTCAGCCAAATTTCGGAGTCGTGCGCAGCGCGTGGAGCTCGCAAGCGAAGGGCGATGTCACCTTTTTCTCGAAAGCTCTCTTTTCAATAGATGTCTACTCTTCACTTTTTTTCTGGACGCTTGAGTTCGTAACCAGCAGATTCCCATGCGCGACTGCTATGGCCAATAGCTGACGAGAATAGTGGACAAGAACAATAGCAATGAAGAAGAGTGCTTGGGTCAGTGCGCTTCTTTCTACTGTTACTGTATATTTATTGAGGCAGTTTAATAAGCAGGCTGCAGTAATAGAAAATCTGCTTTCGAATTTCGATGAGAATTACGTACTTCCAGCAACTTTCATCTGCTCACGCTTGGCAGCGGCCGCTTGCGCAGGAATTAAACTTTAGCCACCCTGCTTATCGGTGTCGTAGCCGTCGGGTTTCGCTAGTTTCGACTACTTTTGAACATTCAACTAGTTTTGAACAACGCGAAACTTAAGGTCAGGCCACACGCACGCGTGGCATCGCGCATGAAGGTGCCGTGAAGTAAGAAAAGATAAGAAAAGCTCGATAGTGCCACTGTCAGATTCAGAGGAGAGCTGCCCGGGCGCCCGGGCCCCCGAGACCTCCCGCCACTTCGCCACTGACAAAATTGAGCGCTCAGTGAGTGCCCCCATCCTCGCTTGCTTGAGGCTGCCCAGGATCATCGAACCCTCTCCTCCGCCCCCCCCCCCCCCCCCTTTTTTCTATGCATGCATGGATAGAAGCGCACTGCTGCAGGCTGCTTTAGTTCTTAGCACTATACATAAACAATGGATGAAGTGCTGGAGCGCGAAAATAACCGTGTCAAGTCAAGATCTAAAGGCGCTATGACCTGCACGTGTTGCCTTTCGCTGTTTCAATGTAGTAGTTCTAGTGTGATCCTAAATGTACTGCACGTTCTCTCGTGGCGTAACCATCAGTAGCAGAAAAGGTAAAACAAAAGATGGCGTTTCACATAATCATGCTCTTACCTGACAAGACGCTGTTCCGTTGAACTCCGGATTGCAACTGTTTAGTGACGTAATAGTCAGTTATTTATACATTTTATTGCGTCAGCAATTCTATGGGCACTCCAGGCAAATTTTCGTCGCCGACGTCACCCTGAGGTGCTGAACAAATTCTAAGTGCAATAAGATCCTATCGCCCCCCCCCCCCCCCCCCCCCCCGCGTGCCGTATGTTGTGGATGTGAGGGAAAGCGTGCGAGGCTGCCTGCGCCAACAAGGATGATGCCTTGGTGATAAAACGCGCGCAAAGCAGGTTAAGGGGGGTGGGCGGTGAGCACGCGGCACCGTCGTCAAGTGCGTGTTTTGGGTGGGGGGGGGGGGGGGGGGGCTTGTGTCGCCTTCGCTAACCAGGCCATGGCTGCGCATTGCTGTCCGTGGGGCTGAGCGCGTACACCTCGAGTGCCCTATATTGGAGGTAATATCCGGCAGATGCACAAACTGGTCGAGCTGAGATACCTGGTAGCTGCTTGTGCGCTGTCCTCTCTGGCTCCTAGTGCGTAATTTCACGTTTCGGAGAGGGCTTGAAGCGAGAAGGAGTAGAAGCGTTCACTTCTACTTTATCATGCCTTTTCATCATGCCAGCGTCCTGACAACGAGTGTTCGCGGTGATGGAGTGAGATCTGTTCATGTTTGCCTGTGCGCTAACTTTTAATTGCTAAGCGAATGTTTATTGCAATTTATACTGCCGCTAAAACTGCAAACTTTACTTTGTGTAATTAAGAGAACATGAGACATCCACCCAATCGTAGCAATTGCTGCAAAGGAAACTGATACGGGTTCCGCGAAAGAAAAGCCTCGCAGTTGAAGAAAATTCGTCCTGGTTCGGGGCTCGAACCCAGGACCACCGCCTGTCCGTGGCAGCTGCTCTAGAATCTGAGCTTACCAGGCGGTTAGCAGATGGCAGGGAGAAGTAGAATTTGTCAATAACTCGAAGCAAAGCAAAGAGTTTGATGTATTGTATTTTTGATGTGTTGTAGCAACCGCTACGATTGGGTGGATGTCTAATTTTCCCTCAAATAATTACTTCTCTCCACCTTGCCGGTTTCCGCAGAAGTATTACATTAAATTACTTTGTGTAGCTGTCTAATACTTTGCTGTCGCTACAAATGCATTGCCAAGCCATGCTTCACTCTTTGATTCATGCATGTTGTATATAAAACTCTCAATGACTGGAAAAACTATGTTCTTTCAGCAGGCTAGCACCACTAGCACCAATGGCAACATGGCGACATTTTTCCTTTTGATGTAACATGCTCCGAAATGTTTTGTCGACAGTTACCAGACCACTTACCCTTCAAAAGTGATCATCATAGTTTTGACCGAGGCTCACACTGGGCGATGTATTAGGGCTCGTATAAAACCTACAATGCTTAGTTAGAGAGTAGCCGTTTGGAACTCAGTAGTAAATGTCGGCTGCGCCGTTCGGTACATTGGAACACCACTAGTGCTGCAGGAGCGCTACCACACACCCTGGAGTCAGCACAGATCACATGAATAGTTACCGGGCCTGGGAGCTGCTAACAAAGTCCGTGCGTGCGTAACACTAACCATCGGCGCTATGCGCAGCAGTTCTCTTTACCGTCTTGCACCAAACCTCCCCATCTAATCTACGTGATCCGTTGATCTCGTACGGTGATTGTGAACATAGCACTAGTTTAGTTAGACGCGAGGAATGTCCCCGAGAACTAGTATCGCTCCTTTATCAGACATTTGCTAATAACGAAAGGAAAACTTGTGTGGGACAACAGAGCAATAGTTTGGCACCCCGTGACTCATTGGCACTCATTTCTAAGGCCACGAACATCGTTCTCAGTGAACATTATCGCAGTATCGCCATGTCACTAGGAGTACCTAAGTTCGCTTCTCGATGCAGGGTGGTGAGCGCGGCACATTTCCCTTCGCGGCCGGGAGGAAACAAAGCTCGCAGCGCAGCTCTGGAAGTGGTAAGGATGAGACACCCGGCGGGGAGAAGGGCGCTTTGCCAGGAAGTAAGAAGAGCTCGCTTCCAAGCTCCGGAAGTGGCAAGGAAGGGACGGCCAACAGGGAGGCCTTGCGAGATGTTAAGAAGAGCTCGCTCCACAGCTCTGGAAGCGGCAAGAAGGGGACGTCCGGTGGCGAGCAGGGCGCCTTGCCGGGAAGTAAGAAGAGCTCGCGGCGCAGCTCCGGAAGTGGCAAGCAGGGGGTGAGCGGCGGTGAGAAAGGCTCCCTGCGAGGAAGCAAGAAGAGCTCACTCAGGGGTTTCCCAAGTGGCAAGGGGAGAACGTCCGGCGGCGAGAGGAGCCCCTTGCAGCAAGACAAGAAGCGCTCACGCCGCCGCTCTGAAAGTGACAAGGAAGCTGTGTCCGGCGGCAAGAAGGGGCCTTTGCCAGGAAGAACGAAGAACTCGCTCCGCAGGTCTGCAAGCGCTAATGAGGTAGCGTCCTCGCCAGAGCGCGCACTGGCGCCAAAGGAAGCCCCAGGTCTGCCTCGAATAGCTGAAGAGAAGGCGGGCCCACTGACTGTAGTAGAGGTTCAGCTATACTCCGTTCCGGAAAGCGAGCAGTGTCTGCCATCGCTGCCACCCAACGAAGGCTTGCCCGCCCTTATGGGCTTAGAGGACCGGTCAGCGTTGACATCACCGCTTCCCATGCTAGCCTATGACGTAGAAACAGCGATGGCGTCGATGCTAGCGAAGGTTCCTTCACTAACGTCGAGAACGAAGGCCACGCCGCGCTCGTCAAAAAGTGAGAAAGGCTCAGTGCCTTCGACCAGCGAAAATTCCATGACAGCAGGCGACAAGGTCATGCCGCAGGAAGGAGAGAAAGTCCCGCCCCCATCGTGCGCTGTCTCGCCTGGTGTTCCGTCTTCGCCTGCTAGAAGCGATCAACAGAATTTGGGCATTATCGGGTTGGCGGCGTTCGTCGTTATGATCGTTGGCGTGCTGGTCCTCATGATGCTGCTGCGACGCCACGCCACCCCTGGTCGTTGGGTCAGTGACGCGGACAGCGACTCGTCGACCACATGCCAGTCCGAACAATGCGCGCACGTCGCCAGATTGCTCTTCGAGAGCATGTCGGCGGACTCCGAGCCCTGTGACGACTTTTACGAGTACGTGTGCGGCAACTGGAAGCACATGGTAAGTAAAACAGCGGTTCTGCGAGATCCGTGGTTGATTAAGTATTTTCGACAGCAGTAATTAGGCGGGCACGATGGTCAGCCGTTGCAGCGAAAAACGTAAAGCGGATGAAGGCGTGAGCACCGTTCAACGAGGGAGCTCGCTGGCAGATATTTTCCGTGTAAGAGCGATTTATTATGTTCTAGTGCTTCATAGTTTAATAGTTCCTTGTATTATTACCTTTATAACATGGCCATTGGCAGTATCTTAAGCTACGATCCCCCGACGCACCTATAGACTCTGTCCTCAACGCAGATCGCTCTCGATATATGGGCGTGCGACCGCGCACAGCCGCCACATGCGCAGCTAAATCCACTCGCCCCGGTGCCCCCCAACGTTGTGTGCCTCGTGAACGACGGGAGACGTGGGAGACTGCGCGCTTCCTATCCGGTTCCGTCACATTCGCACGCCTGCGCTCGCACATACAGAGTAGGGAGCGCGGCGACGGTGTAATCGCCTTTGTATTTTACAAGAAACCTCACGGCGACGCCGATGCCGACGGCGGGAATGCGCATGGAATGTCTATCTACTTGCTATCGCAATACAAGACTTAAATATATATTAGTGAAAATAAATTCTTAAACATAAATTACGATACTGCGCACACTAAAATCATTAGTCCGATGAATCGACGTACGTTCTTCGAACAATTTATTATGGCAGTAGCAGTTATATGGGCTTTCCAGGATAATTTTTGCCGTCGTTGTCGCCGTCGACGTCGCTGCTAGATACCGTATAAAGCCGAAAGCCCCGCTTACACTGGTAAGGCTTTTTCCTGTCGCTCGACGTAGCTCTTCTGGTCTCCAATCTTGACAGCGAGCAGAAAATCTACGTCGCGCGACCGAAAAAAAGCCAAGCTTACGTCGATCGGTCCGAGACCGATTTTAGTCGCTGGAAAAAAGCATCGCTTGTTGCAAGTCAATCACAATGCGAGATTTTTGCTTTGCAGGCTCATGAAATCCTGGCTTCCCGATTCCCACAGTGCGTGGCATCTGCAAATTTTTTTGGGTACACACATACCTATACTCTAACACTAGCCATCAATTTGGAAAAAAACCTCCGAGAAGTAACCTTGCGAGCTTTTCCGCATGCACTGTGCATCTCGTGACTGTTGGCGGTCGAGAATGCTCATTTCGACGCGTGACGAGAGCTCCAATGGACGACCGCACGCCAAGTTTCATCCTAGACGCCAGCGCTCGTTTCTCCCCTGGCGGAACGATTTCACCTCCAACGGGTGTAGGTTTCCGCCGCCGCTTCCGCGCCCGCGTTCAGTTCGCGCTGCACGCGAGATGTCTCTTGTTTGCGACGGCGCCTCTTCGGATGACCGGAAATTATTATTGTGTTGTTAACTGTCACGACAGCAATGTAAACAAGAAAGGGTGGATGCCACCAGTGAAATTCTGCCGATTCACAAGAAAATGGTACGAAAAAAGCAGACGACAGACATGGATTACTGCGGTGCGCCGAGCGAAGTAAACAACTGGCAAACGAAGCGAGCTCGTTCATTGAGCACTCCTGAGTGTATGACGGTTTTTATATGTAACCCACATGAATTTAATAATTACTCGGTACATAATCCTTTTATTCATATAAAAACTAAGTTGTTCGACGAGCGCTTGTCCTGTCTTCTTTCTCGTGTTTCGTTTGTGTGTGCGCTGCCCAGGAATGGAAACCACTTCTGTTGTATGCGCTAGCAGTGGCCGAAGTTCACGCGTGCCGAGAAATTGAATATGTGCACGATGCATTGAACATGACCGGAGTTCATTGCCGCTTCACCACTGCACCGATCGATCGGGTTACTGGACGATACACGCCCGCGTCTTGGTCGCGCCGGCATTGCTGAAGCAGGAATGATTAATACTTTCAACTTCCGTCTCTTGAGCACTGTTAAAAAATGGCCAAGCTATTTACATTGCTGCCTCTATTCTATATTGCAGGGGACGTACTAGTTAAAGTTGTGTGCGCATATCGTACTTGTGCTATGTAGTGATATATTTTGTTTATTTCCGCACAGTGTCGATGGAAGTCCGTTGTCGCCGTCAGAGACAACACGGATTTGTAGCAAACATATTGCGAGAAACTGCAAAAATGACTTTAGCTTGTATGTGCCCTATGTATGTGCCGCATCGTATGTGCTGACGATTTTTCCGGCGGCACATACGATGTCGTTTCAAGTACCTGCTCAGCGTCACTTACATGGTTAAGCAGACGCTGCCCTTTCGCCGCATTGCAGCCATAAAAATAATCGTCAAGCGTACCGATCTTCTTAAAGGCAAATAGAAGCCTGCACGTACAGTCTGTTTCACACTTTGGGGAAAACTGGGAACGTATTGCGTCGCGATGCGGCAAGTAATGGAGTCGTGCGGCGGCAGCAGCTCGAGCAGGCGCAGACGCTCGAGGGGCGGAGTCGTGATTTGCATCGTCTGCTACGGCGGCGCGCGCTGGCCGCATTGTCGGGAAGCGTGCCACTGTCAGGGGCAGTGCACCGATTTCATCGGTACTGCGGCAACTGAGCTGATATTCTTTACTAAACGTTGTGCGTCGCCAAGCTCTGAGCCTTCATTGGCGATGGTGGAGTTCCACAAACTTCTTTCGACAACTTGCTCCATTTGTTCTTTCGAAAGGCCGGGGTACTGAGCGCGTGCACGTATATTTCTTCACTGTGTGTGCTACCGTAATAAGCAGCGACAAGACGCACCAAGATGTGCGCGCAACGTGCTCAGTCTTTGTTTGACTCGAAGGGAAAACAAAACTCAACAATGATTACTATGGGGGTCGAACACGATGAAACAAACGGATACGATTAAAGGAATGTTTTAGGTTAAGACAATGAGCTGGAAGTGATTCTTCTCGACAATCATTCACTACACCAGACAGACCCTGCCCGCCGGCGGGGAGTTGGATACGTCACGCTGGGAACTTCAGTTAGTATCGCGTCATGTCGCCAGTGGCAGCGATGACAGCGCTCATCCTAGAAGGCAGTGAAGTGTAAAATGACTTGATCAGGGATGTGTGAATTCGCAGCACGTCTCAGTCGCTGACGATGGTGGATCAAAGCCTATCCTCGGGCGACTGATAGAGGGGATGGTGCGGCAGCGATACTTTAAACGAGCCCCAGACAATCCCTGGCGCCCGGGGATTGAGGCGGCCACTCCAAGAGAGTGACTGTGCCCTCTTCCAGCAGCTCTTGCACAACACAAGCAGTGTGGATCGGCGACATATCGCGTTAGAATATATAGTCGCCTTCAAGAAACGGGGTGTCAGGAATGTATGCAATCAGTACGTCTGTGACTGCCCTGAAGCGATGAACTTACCTTCGAGGCGTATCAGTGGGCGTCGCACAACGCTTAGTAAAGAATACCGGCTCATTTCACGCGGTAACGATGAGATCGGCGCCCTGCAACTGAAAGTAGAGCGTTCCCCGACAATGGGGCCAGCGCGCGCCGCCGTAGCAGACGACGCCGTTCAAGATCCCGCCCCTCGAGCCCCTACGCGAACTGCTGCCGCCGCCTGACTCAAGCGCTCGCCGCATCGCGATGCAATGCGCTCCGAGTTTTCCCCTAAATGTGAAACAGACTGGACAACGCCCTTCGAATTAAATGTCCACGCGCACACACGTAGGCACACACCGCGCGCGGCACGAAACGTCCCCAAACACGCGCAGTGCAGGAGGTAATCAAGGCAGTGCGAACGAGAGGTGGGAGAGGGGTACCACCCGCTAATAGAATTTTACTTCGCATGCGGCGCTCTCAACGCCGGCGCAGCAGCGCTGCTCTCGGTGCCGTTCTTGTCCATGTGAACGCGCCCGAATTGCGATCACGTGCCGTTTGCAGGGTGTGCGAAGGAAAGCGTGCGAGGAGGAGGTGATGAGGATATGGAGTCTCGATCTGTCCTCCCGCGGGCCCAATGTAAAGGTCACGTGATCAAACGCAAGCGTATGGGTGGGGCATATGTGAGCGGGTACTGGGAGGGGAAGAGGCAGGTGAGCGCGCGTCCTCTCCCCTACCGAGGCCATGGCTGCGCGTAGCTATCCACGCAGCTGAGCAAAGTGCGGGCCACGCGCCGCATTTTGGAGGTCATCTGCAATGGGTACATCTGCGATGGGTGCAAGATTAGGCGAGCCGATATGACTCGTCGCTTGAAATGCGCTGTCTTTCCGCGCGCTCTGTGTGGTAGGTGCCGTTATCTGAAGCGTCGAACACGCTTCAAACGAGAGGCAGCGCGAAGCTTCCGCTCGCCGAGGCCGGCGCTCGTCATCACGCCAGCGTTGTGACAGCGAGTGTTCGTGGTAATCGAATGAGATGTGTTCACGTTTCTTTGTGCGTGCGTGACAGCGCGCTTGTCAACTCAGTTGGTAAGCGAAAGTTTACTGCAATTTGTACGTCCGGTAATACTACGAACCTTACTTCGAATTGTTTCCCAATACTTTGCTATCGCTAGCAATGTTTCGCCTTTCGGGATAAACTGCGACTTTATTTTATTTAGTTGCGTAGACCTTGTAGCATAACGCGCAGAAAAGGATCGAAATAACTATTTTTCGATTAGAATTTTGACCTTACCACCAAGTCTTTGTGGGTAAATCAATTTGAAATAGTATTAAACATTCGTTTGGCAACAAAACTTGTTTCCATTTCAGTGAAGTCTCAATTTTCTTACCCATTCAGATTCCTTTATTTGCACCCAGCAGATATCTACAGGATGTTGAGGTGGTCTGGGAAGTGTCGCCATTATTTACGAAGGGCTATTTGTCTCTTGCTTGTGTGTCGTTACGCTAACTCCGGTATTTCTAGGAACCCTTGTTGACTTTGGTGTATAGTGTTTATGTTTCAGCGGTGTAAAAGCGTGGGCCACTTGGTGTAGCATTGTGAAGAACAAAATAGCAAAATATGGAGTATAGGCAACGTTCGTGTTGTTTAATCTTGCTCTCACATCCTGTGTATTGCGCTATTCTATCGCTGACAATGTTTACTTTTTGTGAGTCGTCAGAAAGGACTTGTGTATATAAGAGTAAAGGCTTACTTGAATAACGCTGGGGTCAGTCACAGTAGCATAATTAGAAAACAGCGCAGCAGAGTGAAGAGACTCACAGTAAGCGCTTCATCTTCCGTGCTCGTCTTTATGTGATGTGTATGCTTTACTCTGCAGCTCTGCATTCTAATTACGTGTCGAGGCACAAATTTTTTTTCTGTCCTGTGTTATCGCCTCCATGCAACCTCCAGGGCTTCATTTTGCGGTATAACATATTGAACCTGATCATTGCGGTACTGAATACCTTATACTCCTCAGAAAGGCGAATTACACCAGCAGATACATTCAGGTGCGCACACGCATTTTACGATGACAGGCCAAGCTAATTTTTGTGGGCGGTTAAACCTACTAATCTAGTTGTAAAATTAACCATGATTGAGCCATATTTATAAGTTCATTATGATCATCATCGTATTTTTATGTCCACTGCAGGAAGAAGGCCGCTCTCAGCGATCTCCAATAACCCCTGTCTTGCGCTAGCTAAGTTCGAAGTTGCGCCTGCCCATTTTCCCATTTCGTCACAGCACTTAATTTTCTCCTGTTCTCGACTGCACTTCCCTCCTCTTGGCACCCATTCTGTAACTCTAATGGTCCACCGCTTATCCATCCTACGCATTACCTTGCCTGCACGGCTTCATTTTTTTTTTTAAAGCCAATTAAAACATTGGCTATACCGTTTCCTGTGATCCACACCGTTCTCTTCCTGTCTCTGAGCGTTACGCCTAACGTTTTTCGTCATATCGCTCTTTGCGCCGTTCTTAAATCGTTCTTGAGCTCCTTCGTTAACCTACAAGTTTCTGCACCATATGTTAGCGCCGGTAGAATGCAATAATTGTACACCTTTCTTTTCAACGACAGTGTTAAGTTCGTAGTCAGGATTTGGAAATGTCTGCCGTATGCACTCTGTCAAAGATTGGGGTTGATGTATTCGCACCCGCCCGCCTCCGCCGCGCCACACACTTCGCCACCTCTCTCGGCCTGCGATGGCACAATTTGCCTGCGCGGCGGCTGACGTCTTTCGTGGCCGGCCTCTGACCATCGTTACCCACCACACCGCCTGATTCTCGGAGCATCAGCCTCTCGTTCGCTTCGAAGGCCCCAGCACCCAAGGGCTGAGGCATGAGGGAGGACTCGAGCTGGTCACAAATCTGAGCAAGGCTCACTCCAGAGGGATGAGGTTTCTCAGAGGTGGCAGTCGAACCCGCCAGGCCCTCTGAGTTGCGAATGCTCTCGACACGGTCCTCCTTCGAGCGCAACAGCGCAATGTCCCTCCAACTCGAGGGCGCGCCGGGAAGACCGTGCCCAATCACCTTCGTTGGCCTCGCGTTGTCGCAGCTCTCGCGTTGTCGCAGCTCTCGCGCTTTCCTGCGCTCGCGGCGATCCGCCTCTTCCTCGCACAAAAACTTTCATACAGCTAGGCCTTCAAGGCCCATCTGCCTCCCGACGGCCGCGATGCGCTCGAATTCATCTATAAGCCCATCGGCCATCTCACGGCCTTCTTCCGCCTCGGCGGTACGCGTCTGCTCCGCCCGCTATGCCTCGTGGTCACGGAAGATGGCGGTCAGCAAGTCCTGTCGTGCGTACGCCAGTTGTCAAAGATTGTTGGTAATATATTCTCACTCTCCGAACCGGAGGAGATGGGATGGCAACAAAGCCACCCCGTGTGCATTTATGGATGTTTTGACTGCTGACCGGCGATAAGGTCCACGCCTGATCAACCGTAGACCAGAGGCATGAGTCGGGAGGCGACATAAAAACACACGCTCAATATAATCAAATAAAATCAGGCCAGATACATAATGAAAAAAGAAATACGCAAACTGAAAGCAGATGTTGCAAAGCCTCGGGGAAGGCGTGCGGGTTACACACAACACCAACTCTGACGCGACGCGTGACACAAAGCCCACCCCGTGGGAATTTCTAACACTTGCGAAATAATCAAAAACAGGACGCGGCGCAAATGAAAAATAGACGCGGCAATAAACGCGATAAACACTACACTAAGAGAACATACAAAAATAAACACGTGATGAATACATAAATGAAAGATGAAATGTGATTAAAAAAAAAGAGTCCGGCGGAAAGTTCTGAGAGCAGGTTGGAACACGAGGCTTATCTGTGGCATGCTCGCCGAGATCCCGATCTGGAGAAGCGTCAGGCTGCTGGTGCCTCGCTGCCAAAGATCTTGACGGGGTTGCACCGTCTGAGGATCTGCCGGCGAAGACACCGGCCTGGGGGTTTCAGCCTGACTTCAGCTGTCTCTCTGTGCACGACCACGCTGCTCCGTCTCCCAAAACACTCTGAACTCTGCTCGCTCGCCGCGGCTAGCCCGTCCCTCATCACGCTCTGGCGACCCACGTGATCAATCGGTCCGACAAGGCCAGGAACAATAGGGAGCTTGCCTCCCTACCACTGTGTAAGCGGCGCTGCGGCTGCGGCGCCAAGGGCGGCCATGTCGAGATGGACGCGGGCACGCACTTTGTGACACACTCCAACACATGTTTATTCTTCGGTAAATTTCCTTCTCGTGATCAGCGTCTCGTGTAATTAACTGACCTAGATAAACGTATTGCTGTACAGTCTCTAAAGGTTTATTCGCGATGACGAATTCTTGTTCCCTTGCCATGCTACTGAAGATTACCTTTGTCCTGCATATTAATCTTCAACCCTACTCATCCACTTTCTCGGTTAAGGTCCTCAATCATTTGTTGCAGTGTGTTGCCAACGTTGCTGAACAGGACAATGTCATCTGCAAGTTGAAAGTTGTTGAGGTATTCGACGTTGATCCTCACTTGTAAGCCTTCCCAGTCTAATAGCTTCAAATGAGTCTTCTGAGTATGCAGTGAGTTTATAAGTTACTTGATAGTCAACCGGCAGGCCAGTTGGCTCCCGAAGCCAACCGGACTACCGATATCTGGTTAGCTTCCAACCTCTCAAGATATCCGATTTTAAATACAAAATGGCTTTGCGACCCCCCCTAGCGCTGATGCCATTACTCGCTGTCCAGATTCCACGCACCACCTCATATTTATTGCAGCCCCAAAGTGCTCAATGTGCCATTATTGCTGCACTCCGCTACCTCTTTGTTTTCACATTATATTGGTACGCGCTTGAGGAAGCCTTTCCTTCAATCATGCATGCACCCAGATATTGATATTGTTTAACCTCAGCAGCTCTACAAAATCGTCAGCTATGCCTTCGTGCTTGAAGATGTCTTATAATAATATCCTGTCTACGTTGTGATAGGCTCCCTTAATATCTATAAATGCTATCCACAAAGGTCACTTCTGACCTATTGAAATTTCTATGCACGTAGTTAGTACAAACATAACATTCTGTAAGCGTCTGCATGTCATTATATCATTTTTCTGCACCCGCTTTAGTAGTTCTAATTTTATGGCTTACATTGCCATTCTACCCTGTGTCCCAGCTAACGTTATCCAAGCTGGTCAAGAAAAAAAAAGATCTAAAGAACACTGAACCAGATACAAATAGCTGTATCTGTTTGATCCTCAGAGGTTTGTTGACCAAACGCGATAGATGTAAAGATCTTGTCTCGCACTGTGTTTTTCTTTTTCTCATCTTTCCTTTTCGATAACAGCTTGGCGAGTGTTGGATGAGACACTTTATATACGTACAGTATCGCCTATGTTATTGTAACTGGCCTGTAAGAGCTCGTCTTGTACATATCACATTTGCCGTTGTAGATGAGGTTCGTCTTGCTTTCATGTCATCTAAACGGAGTTTTCTTCGTTTTAATCACTTGCTCTACGGAATTAGTCAGCAGCGCCTTGCTCCTTGGACCCAGCTGCTTGATTAGCTCTATTGGGATTTCATCGGTTCCTGCCGCCGTGTTATTAGGGACATTCTCCCCTGGATTTTATTACGATAGCAATTACACGGGCACTCCAGGCGCATTTCCGCCGTCGGCGTCGCCGTGGTGTTCCGCATGAAGTCCAAGCGGAATAACACCATGGATGCGCGCCCTGTGCTGTAGATGCGAGTGAAAGCGTGTGAGGGTGAGCGAAGGATGGTAACTTGATCGCACCCGCGAATACACGCAAAACTGCCGCGCGATATGCTGTTCGAGGCACTTTGCGTGTATTCGCGGGCTTCTTTCACGCTCGGAAATAGTCTTTTATGTAGCACGTATTGAGGAACAGAAAGCTGTATCAATAGTTTTTCATGTTGATCGAAAATTTTCTCATTCACGCTTTTCCTCTAATTACAATATTTGAGAAGTTGAGTAAGTAATTAAGACTAATTATGTAATTAGGCGGATTGCAAAATATAATCTGAGTATCTGAAAGCGACGGCAAGCAACATTACCTTCGTTCTGTCCAGCCACGTGGCATTTGCATATTTTTAAAACTTGGTCTGTGATAGTTGGGACATCCTGCATATACAGTTGTTTTAGCGAACATTTTCAAAAATGTTCAACGGTTTCCTGTGGCAGATTGCACAATTCTAGTTCATGAGCTGGTCTACTCGAAGAGCCGGGCATTACTTGCACAAAAAATTGAAATGCATAATGAAATGATCAACAAAAATTCACTAAGTAAGTTTTTTAACTAATTGCATTATAGCCGATATTGCAATTTGTAAATTCAAGCCGCTGAGTTCGCAAGGCGGATCCACTTGGAACTAATTCTCAGCATGACGTCAGTTTCGAGATATTAATTCCCAAATTTTTCGGAGAAAGGCACTGGCGTTCCGGATACTTTTGTGCTTAAATGAATTGAACGACGTTTTTTTTCAAAGAAAGTAAATGGAACGCCAATGGACTTCTCGGCACGTGACAACGTAATCATAATATAAAATAGTGTCAGACAGTTTTTTCTAAAAAAAAAATGAGCAATGCAACCGGTGGTAATGCGTCGTATGCCGCAGCAGCTAAACTAGTTGCCCGAGCAGAGGCTCAGCGCCGCCGCCGAGAGGACCCTGTCGTTCAGAATCAAATTTTTTGCCGCAATATATCGCGAATTGAAAACACCTAAACAGCTGCGCTCAAAATTCGCATTACTGCGTATCGCAATCGCCAATGAATTTTTTTTCAATGCTTCTAGGCTGCCATGGTCGGATATGCTTGTCATAGATCCGTACGTTAATATGGCATTCACAGGCGGTTGTCTCGACGTTTAGGCCTCCCTCGACCCGTGCGCACGCAGCTGATCACGTGAGAAAGAAAACTAAACTCAATAAAACGCAAAATAAGAAAACGATCCAGATATATCGGACTAGGTGTTTGAACAAGAAGTAAATATAATATAATTACATCATGCACTGTTTAGTGTACTTTGGTATTATACGATTATTCTCTCTTTTTGTACAATACGCACTCGCATATGTTATTACGCAGCTCTGAGAAGTACAATGTAGCCCCGGAGCTGCGCGAGAAGCATGGTTTACCTACTGCACAGCTAATAAGCAGCTGCTCGCCACGGTCCGCCGAAGCAGGCGCATAACGCATGTTTTGGCTTTCCATGCAGGGAAGCCAAGGTGACGTACTCTTCCAAAAGCTTGTCGACGAAGTCACGGAGCTCGCTCGCAATGTGCGCGTGCCGGAGGCAGGACAGACGCCGGTGCAGAAGGCAGCGCTGGCATATCAGACGTGCGAGAACATCGTCGCCCAGAACAACACCTCTCTCACCACTGTGATGCGCATCCTCCAAGAGGCCGGACTCTACTCGCCACCCGCATGGACAGGGCCGGTCAACGCTCTCAACTCGACGTTCTTCTTGGGCGTCCGCTGGAGCATCGCCTCTCCCGTAAGGCTCACGTACGCACAACGCAATTATCGAGGAATCACTCTGCGAATGGCTCCCAGCGAGTCGCTGAAGGCATACGTCCGCAAGAGGCAAAAACCAGACTTCTACGCGAAGCTGAAAGACGATTATGATAGTTTAGGTGCAATTGATAAAGACCCCAAAATCGATTACAACATGTGGATGAAAATTGACAAGGACGTGATTGAGGAGACCCAACAGAAGTTGCAGACGGTAGCCTCGGGCAATGACTTCGCCGGATGGAACGAGACTGACATCGGGGACGCGATTCAGAATGTGTCACGGCAACAGTGGACAAGCCTTCTAAACATTTACTTTGGCTACTTCAATGAATCGCTGAGGTTTTATGTGGACTCCCTGTACCTATTCAGGAAATTTATGCAGTTGCCAAATGCAATCGGTGCTCAGAAGGCGCAGGCCTATGTTAAGTGGTACATGGTGGAAGTCTTGGCGACGAAAGTGTATGCACCATGGGTCATCAGAGAATTCCAGACTTACCAGGAGGCACTAAACTACCAGTATCGCTTTTGCTTCGTAGTTGTAGAGCAGATAGCGAGCTATGCGTTTTTAGCACCCTATGTCACAAGAATGTTCACTGATGAAGTGAGGAACGACATTGGGCAACTCTTGCAGAAAGTGCGTCGATCTTACAACTCCGTGTTCGCCGACATCAACAACCTGCAATCGAGCGTCCATATGCTGCCTTCATATGCTAACAGCACCGGACGCGTTTTTGAGCTGCTGCAGCTTACAGAGGAACGTTCTCTTGAGGAAAACTATGCGCACTACGAAGACATGACCTCGGATCCACTCGAGAATTGGAGGCGACTAGTGCGAGGTCGGAGCAGCTCGTTCTGGACTCACGTATCGATGGGGACTGCTGACTCGCTTCCGTCGCACCTGCTATATTACGAGGTCGTAAGTCTGTCCTACGACTTCAGCTTGCGACCAGATGTGGCCGTGTTGCCCGCCTACGACAGAAGCGCACCCATTTTGCTGAAGCTCGCCAGCTTAGGTTCTCTGATGGCGTCCGCTATGGCGAAGGTATTGTACGCGGCGCAGATGAACCCGAAGAATTGGTACGCGACGGCTGAGTGCATCCTCCAGCAGCAGCAGCAGCAGAGCGACACGCAGAATGCGGGGACAGGGCAGGTTGTTTTCCTCGAGCGCGTGATTTCCATGGCGGTTATTGACTCTGCGGTTAGGTCACAGGTGGAAGAGAGTGAATCGGCGGTGGCTCTTCCGGGCATGCCTGAGCTTTCCGGCATGAAGCTTCTGTACGCCCTGTGGTGCTACCAACAATGTGGCGAGAAAGAAGGAAAGCTATTGTGCAACGAACCACTCAAGGAACTGAGTTTCTTTGGAGACACATTTAAATGCAGCACCGACGCAGCGATGAGAAAGTCAGCTCCTTGCACGGCAGGATGGTTTAACTTTGGTCAGCAAGCAAGGTTACGATAGCGCTAGGTTTCTTTTTTTGCGGGGTACAATCAAACATGGCCGATTCTTTGCTTTTGCGGTCTGTTTTTCTCCAGAAGAAGTATAAGCGCCTAACATTTGTTTATAGCGACTATACGCACTGTCATTTTCACCTTAAATGGTATATAAATATAATGTCTCGTTTTGCTTTAAGCAAATATTGTCGTTAATGTTAACACTGTATTGCACTTTTGTACATTTCTTAAGAAGGTGAAAATCAGTAGACATACGTTCGCTTCATAGAGTGTTTACATATTCATTGGCCTTGATTAAGCGTACACCTCTTAAGGGCCCTATGGTCTCGCAAAGTGTTACTTAGCAGATAATTCGGAATTGTATACAAGAAGCTCGTTACGCCCCAGTGAAGCAAAACAAAATAAAGCTTCCAGTGCACGCTGAAATGCAAACAAAATCTCTTGTACTCAAGTTCAAACTAAGAACCACACGTGGTCAAGATGAATCTGCATGCCCGGCATGTATCGTAGTGTAAGTGCCACTTTCGAATGTCAAATCCCTATATTATGCATGTTGGTACCACGTCCCCTTAATGGGACAGGCTTTTTGGAGCAAAATCGATTCAGCAGCATGAATATCGCAGTGATGCGCTGGCTACGTCACCTAGCTGCATTAAAAGGCGCTCGTTGTTCGGTACTACGTGCCGCTTTGGAGCAGGGGCGGATTCAGGGCCCTCTCAAGGGGGGTGGAGGGGGCAAGGGGGCTCGTCAAAACATACAGTGAGTAGGACAGAGGAGGACGAGGCTGGCTACAGGCTCAATTTTGTCAATGCCAGGTGCTGGCTTGTCTCGGAGAGAGGGAGGGGGAGATGACGACTTTGTAACAGTTTTGTAACAGCTTGTTGGCGGACTTGGGGCATCGCCTTTTTGTATCCGCCAGTGCTCGCCTTCACCCGGCTCACCCTAAAGTGAATAAGAAAAAAGTGTGCAGGAACCATCGAAGATGGCTGTCAAACTAAACGAAGCTTACAGAGTTTCGTGTCACACTGCACTTATCTCCGTGTTCTTTTTTTTCTGTCTTGTTGAAGCGTCACTATATTCCGCGGCTGTTACACGGCTGCGCCTCGCAGTCCAATACATGCATGACAGCGAGACGTGCGGCTTTGCGTGAAGTTAGTCACAATGGTGTGTTTCGCTTTTATTGTATACACTGTATATTACATACTACGTAACACACGGGTGCGTCCTTTTCGCCGCCGACCTAGGACGCTTCCCAATACGGTGCAGTGTTATCTAAAGTCTGAACGCGCTAGCTGTCACAAGGGAAGGTAGGGAAAGCTGGTAGGCTCTCACTTTCACAAGTAAATTAGTCAACGTGACGCACTTGCCAAGCGTCCCGCGCCGCTAGCTTGCGCGAGTGAGGGACCATGGAAGTCTGCTTAAGTCCTTCTGCTTCTTCTTAAGTCCTCCTTCTGCTTAAGTTAAAAATTATATTAGGCATTCCTTAGTTGGGAGTTCCGGATCGATTTTTACCATCTGGGGTTCTATTAGGTGTACTCAATGCACGGTACACGGGCTTTTTGCATTTCGCCCCGGGATTTGATCCCGCATCCTCGGGCTTAGCAGCACAATGCCAGAGCCACTACGCCACAACGGTCGGTGTCTGCTGTCTTGTTATGTATGCATATGTGCATCAATTAATAGAGCCGTGAGCTGTGTTGCTCTGGGTGACCCTTGCTCAAATCACAGCATCGCACAAGGGAATCCTTTAGAATGATAGTGTACGTGTGTTAGCCCTGTAGTGCCCAAACACAGTTCCACATCAAGGAAATTTTGAACAAATTGTTGACATATATTTCTGGCCATCGAGAGGCCATATGTAGAAGAAAAAAAAATGGGCAAGCTCGCACTCGGTCTCACGAGGTGTGAAACAGCGTTGGCACCCCCAGTTGAAGAGCGAGCTCGGCGTCTCTTGTACTCGGCCGCCCGCATTGTAGGGTCTTGGCATAATCGTCGATGCTTCGCAGCGACCCTGGCTCTCTCTCAACTGGCGTATTCTGAGTCTCCGCGTAGTCGTCACCTCTTGGCTACGGCCTCTCTGGCCAAGTACGTCGGATCTGCCCGTCGTTGCCATTGTTGCTCCCGCATCGCAGGAAGTCTAGCTTCGCGATGCGCAGCCTCTTCTTCAGGAGTACAAACTTTCCTAGGCCGCCCCAGGACGTTAACTGACCGAGCGCCGCGGAGCACAAGCTTTCATATGCTTTTCAAGGTCAAGCAGATGCGCATTCCTAACCGTTATCACGGCGCATGAGCAGATCTCCGCGCGGCGGCGAAACCGGCTGCGAGCAGTATCTCCATCGGTGGGCGTCGGTGGAGTTTTGTGATACGCGGTCGATTTTACGCCGAGCAAGAACAGCTTCGCGGTTAATAAAAAGTCGCACTTTCCCCCAAAATGCGAATCATTCATTGCGATAGCAAATTAGTAGACATCTATATGAAGTATGAATAGTAGTTTTACCGGCCATATAAGCTTGGAAACATTCGCTTACTAATTAACAAGCATTGGTGTCAGCACGCACAAACAAACATGAACGTATCACACTCGATGAACATGGACACTTGCCGTCAAAACGCTGGTGTGAGCAAGCGTCACATCAGGAGCTACCGAAGGGGAGAGGTGGTCTGTTGCTTCAACGCAAGAGTGGCGAGAATACAGCGCGCGCTGAAGTATGAGCCGTCTGCAGATGCATTTCAAGATAGAGCGCGAGACCGCGCACGGTCGTGCATTGCACACACTTGCTGGTGGAATTGAGGCCCGCCTTCCTTGATCCCGCGGTGCCTCCCTGTTTTTGTCCGTATATGGCGGGCGAGATCCAGCCGCGAGCCTCAGTTCCCCTTGCGCCCGGTCGCGAAATGCGCAGTTGCTGCTGGAGCATAACGCCGCCCTCCATCCTATCCGCCCTACAACCTTTCGCGCGACGGAAGGCTGCGCGTTTTCTCTCCGCTTGCTTCCTTCGCGCGCGCCAGACTGAGCCGCAACCGTCGGCTTCTCTCGCGTGCTTTCACTCGCACATACAGCACATGACGCGCGGCGACAATGTCATCGTCCTTGGACTTTATACGGAACATCAAGGCGACGGCGGCGTCGACGACAAAAATCCACATGGAGTGTCCGTGCCATTGCTATCGTAATAATATGATGTCATGCCCTCTATCGAAAGTTTCATGGTAGCCTTGTCCTATCTCATGTGCCAATTCCTGTGATATAGTGCAAATTGCAAATTTGAAGTGCTGTGGCAAAGTGTGATCCATTTATGAGGGTGCTGCACGACGTATGTTACAGCAGTAGGCAGCGCAACAAGCTCTGTCACCGCTGATGTTTCCAACTGGTACAGTTGGTACTTTGGTTAGCATAGCCGTTATGCCGACGGCAGCTGTAGAAATTGCGGACGAGGCCTCCAACCCATCGATATAGGTGTTTATTGGGCCCATGTACTCATGTCTCATTTAATAATAGCAGCGCCGTATGTTTCAGTCATTTTTGGCCACTGGGCCTGCTCCGTAACCCCCATAATATGAAGGCGCACTTGAGGCTGTTGGAGCCACCACATGGGAGATTAAGACTTTGCTGCTCATGTATGACCTCATGGAAGACAGCCTTGATGGGTGGCGATAAGTTCCGAAAATGGGGCTCGAGCTCCTTGTGAGGGCACGACGACCACTAAGTGATCCAGGATGCAAGTGCCATGACGAATGTGCGTCCTCAGAAATTTTTGTGCAGATATTGACGCACAGCGAGGGAGCCCTAAAGATGTGCGCAATGTCTGACCCTGTAAGGTCTCAGACGAGCATAGAACTTGCAACTATTCGAGGGCACCGGCAGGCTGTAGTGTAAAAAAAATCTCAGAAACCAGCAGACAACGCCTATCCAAGTAGCAACAGAAGACCAATGAGAGGCACAGCTGAAAACCCAAAACCTGAGGACCAACTTCGGCTGGTGAACAGGCCCAGGCTATCAGCACAGGCTCACGGCTACCTGAAAGAGGGTGGCCGCCCACCTCTGAGCATCAACAGCTTGGTCTCCGAAATAAAGTTTATTCACTCACTCACGGCCCTGTATAAACTGCAGCACAGAGCATGCACTTGTCTGCCATGTTTTCCCCACAGACGAATCTCAGTACATAAGCAACAGGCGACAGTCTCTTTTTAAGATATCTGCAATAGGGGCTCGACATAATATTTCAGTTGATTATTACACCAAAGGATTGAATCACTTTTTCATAAGTTATAGTCCATCTACTGGTGGGACTGAGAATGAAGGGTCATGGGTTTGCGCGTGAAGGCAACACGTTTTTCTCGACGGACCAGAGAATAAACATTTTTATTCGGTGAATGAAGCTTTGGAGAGGCGTCCTCATTCCAGAATGCCTTGAGCTCGGGCCGCGTCCTGGGCCCTCGCAATCAGCTGTTGCTGATCCTCGAGGTCGGAGCTGGCCAAGGCTCTCTCCCAAAGCTCGTTAGTGGGGTAAGGGTTCGGAGGATTTAATGGTGCCGCTCTGCAACCCCCTACTATGTGCCTGAGGGACCCGTCGATGGACCATGTTAAGCTTTGTAAGGAGATAGGCTGATCTCAGAGATGCTGAACTGCAGAACTCGAAAGACAAATGCCAACCTTACAAATTTCTATGCTTGCCTATTTTATCTGGAGTTGTCAAGCGCTAACGACCAGCTTGTCAAGGAAAAAATATTTGCACAGCCAAGCCTGTGGCTTGCAGCCCACACAGCGTTCTACTTCCGTGGTTGCCCTCACTGTGGCATAGTTGGCAATGCACAAGTGGAGTTCGTTGCTGGTTCAGTACACAAACTCCTCAAAAGTAAATCCTAATAACTTTTTTTAAGAGTGATTGTCGCCCAACCAGTGGCGTAGCAACAGGGGGGGCCGGGGGGCCGTGGGCCCCGGGTGCAAGGGGCCAGTGCAAGGGGCAAGGGGCCATATACGTCTGAAGACCCCTCTATCCGCCGGCTACACCCTGGGAGGGGTGTGACAGAAGACCTATGGGCCCCGGGTGCCAGACGACCTAGCTACGCCACTGCGCCCAACCCTATTGTCTTCTTTTGTTTCACAACGTGTTATCTGGACGAAACAGGAACAGCGGTACACACCTAGGGCCCTATAACGTAAAGCTATTCCAATCTCCTGACGTCAAATTTGCGTAACCACCGACGCAAGCACCGGGCGGTAACCCGCAGCGTTGTTTGAAAAGCCCATTCAAACGCTCTCCTGGTTTATAGGAGATCACGTTTCTTTGCTTTCGGAGTGAATAGCGTTGCCTACATTGAGCAGATTTCCTATCGACTTGCCTGACAAGAGGCGAGGAGCACGCACAAGTGGAGAGGGATTCGATGAGGCCGAGCCAGCACATTGAAAGTAGATAACCGGCTGAAGAGGGTGGCGCCAGCATCTGTGATTGCTGCGCTTTCCCTTACTTATGCTATCTTCGGCTGGTCGTTTCTGAGCGCTCTGGAGCGGCGTTGTCTTCGGCTGGTTGAAAGAGGGTGCGCGCCCTGCGTTCGGCTGGTTCTTCGCGATTGCTCTCCTCCATATTGGAGCGCTCTGAGGTGCTCCGAGCCCTGTCGTCGGAGCAGTCATCGAGATTGAAACGTCATCGCAGCGCCGCGTCGCTGCTGTTGGCGACGGCCCACCGTAACGTTGGCAACCTAGGCCACTGCATGCTGGCGTCTCGACGAACGCTCCTCCCGCCGGCACGTCCGTCGGTTTTTCCGGCAGCGCCGGGAGCTTTGGATAGGCGAATCATCGGACGTTCGCAGTAGTCACGTGGTTTCGTATCGGCAATTTCCTCCTCCGAGAGCGAGTCGCACGTTCGGCTTGCGCGCTTGTCCCCTTCCTTTGAGCTCGGGAAACGCCCGATCTACCCGACTCTGCTTCGGGGCGTACAGGCGACCAGTCGAAGATACCATTAGCTTGCGGTGGCTGGTCGAAAATAGCGGCGGCATGCAACGGAACGTTAAAAATAACGCCAGAACGGATCCTCAGGAAAGAATAGTCGGCAATGTGATGTCGCATACGTGCTGAAAGGGCTCGATACTGTTATAGTGCCACGGAAAAATGTTTATTATATCCAAATAAATCCATGCTCCGCGGCCGCTCTCAGTAGCTAGTGCCAGAGCAATCGGTGGGCAGCCATCTTCTATTCCTTTCGGAACGGGGCAGCCGCCGGCTATTCAGAAAAAAATTCAATTCAGTTTTGTTCGGCAAAGTAATGCGTCTTTAACGCGTACACGTCACTTTGACGCTATGAGTTTTCGTGGTTTTGTGACGTCGCATGACAGGCAGGCGAAGTAGGCACAGCCCGAAAACATTTGATCAATGGCGAAAGAGGCGTCGAATGAGAAATAATTGTTTTTCTTTCGTTCTGTCTAATCATGCATAATCAGTGTGCATACACCAAAGCATATGGGTCGTCTACGTGGATTTCGTGACGTTGCATAAGAGACAGGCGAAGTGGGGGTGGCGCGAAAATTTTTGGCCAATCAAGGAGGGCTGATTGTGGAATTGGAATAGAAAAATTTGGAATAGCCTTACGTTATAGCTCCCCTATTTGTACTTATGACCAACAGTACGATTTACGCATGGCAGGTGTTCTTTAAAGGCGTGGTCGTGCATGTGTGCAGCATACATGTCTAAGCGTAGCAAACGCAAAAAAATTCGAGCGTAAAACTAAGCTGATTATATAGCCACTGTGCCCTGCGTGTAATCTATGACAAAACATAATGCACTTAATTTGCGGTTACAGCCTCTTCCCACCTAAAAGGATCGTTACGCACCCCAGACTGAACCTACGTCAGATATTGCACCTCGGCTGTGCCGAATCTACTGGCAGCATGGACTAGGGCATCATGTACATCCCACGCCAAGAGGGAGCTTTTCGCATTTATTTTAGACCACGCATGGTATCCACAACATACCTTCATTCTATACGTTGTGTGTTTATCGTGTATGTCGTATGTCCTGTGCGCATCATTTTAGCATTCTGGGTGAGCTGCTGTGCAAATACCTTCAATTTTTATTAAAGAGCCTGTCTCTCTCAATTTAAATTCAGATATCTTGAGATCCCGTGGATCTGTTTCGATACTAACCTGTCCAAGAAACAGTAAGCCAAATATGATATGGGTAAGCAATAAACTACTAAAGAAATATTTATTACACTAATAAAGTAAGTGGAAGAGTACAGAATCAAGCCGGCATGTGCTGCGCACTTTACAATTCTAACTACCTTCATGGCGGCCCGGATCCTGTAAAGCGTTCTGCCTTAGCACCGCATTCTCCGCCGCCAACTGATTCACCACATCATCTTCCTCCTTCAGCCTCTTCTCCATGCCTTCGATAAGGGCCTCCCTTTTCTCCATGTGTGCTTTGTGCGTCTCCAACTCTTTCTCTTTCTGCTCAGGTTTGTGTGTATTGCCCTCGAAACTCCGTATCACATCATCCTGACTGCGAAGCAGAGCCAGCAAAGTCTCTTCTCTCTTTAGAAGAGTGAAATTTTCCTCCGACAGCGACTGCAACTTGGCGATCTTATGTTGGAGGACTGTTTCAAAATTTTCCTTCTGCTCCTCCTCCTTGAACTGTAGCAGTGGCGATTCGCGACTTTTCTCTACGTCTTGCTGCCATGCTTTGTGCGTATATTTGATGGAGTCTCGTTTAATGCTATGATGTTTGTTGATGGCGTCCCTGGTTCTTGGCTCGCAGTGGGTACTGAGAAGCTGGGTCCCCAAGTAAGCCTTACTTTTGGACCTGATCTGAGCTGTTCTGCTTCTAGGGCGTGCACCTGCACCGGCTCCCAGAGAGCTCGATGGCGTCACTGTGGCCGCACTTTTGTTTATATTGGTAGAGAAACAGACGAGATCATTGCTGTTGACATCAGAGGCCCCTTGGATTGCGGCAAAGTGAATCGAGGCCAGCTGCGTAGAAGACTCAGCGATTGTCGTGACAGTATCGCGCACCATCGCGAATTCCTCTACGATTGTCGACGATGCTGGCTTCTGGACTTATTTGCAGTGAAGCATAGCGTCTTCTCATTTACTATTTGGTGCTGGTGCTCGCCATTTGAGTCGGGTAATTCCTCGATGCAAGCTTCGGCAGCTCGCACGAAACATGGCTGTGAGACAGCTGGTTGCTGCGACTCATTGAGGACCAGCCCAACAGAGCACGAGAGCAGTTCCGAGTATTTTTCAGTCGGGCTTCTTTGGCTTTCATGGGGCTCTCTACTTGCATATCTGTAGGTGAATTCTCGGCGTTTTCTTTTACTTCACGAATCATAGACAGAATAATGTGAGCAGAACCATCTCTCACCGATGCACAAGCTGTCTCTTCTGATACCGGTGTCAAGACGTCAGTCTCTGAGGTGCATTTTTTCTTTGTCGGTGTTTTACGGAAGAATTCTTCAGTAATGCTTGTAGGACTGGCAGCCATGGATGTCTCAGAGTATTTCTTGGCGGGCGAAGCAACGGGTGGGGTTTTGTTAAGCGGCGTCAATGCCCACGTAAAGCACGGACCTTCATTGTTGATACAAGGCTGCTGTGCTGCTCGTTGTATCCGCAAAGGCTCAATAGTGACCGCGTTCAAACACTGAAAGTTATCGTGGAAGGTTCCATTTGAATCCTCTGACTTGTTCGTTTCGGGCTTTTTCTTGTCACTGTGGTGCTCTCTGGTCGTGCTGTCTGCGTCCTCAGACGGTGGTGAGGCTAGCAGTGCAGCAGTTGTGTTGCCGTCATTGAAGCTTATACGCTCTTGCTTGATGTAGCCACCGGTGGACATGACAGCCGGGAGCTCGTTTTGTAACACAATTATTTCATCCCTCACGCTCCGGGTTGTTTCCTTCATCACGCTGATATCTGAACATTCGTGAACTTCCTCGACGCACTGGTCCTCCAGAAGAAAATTTCCTCTTTCCTTAAGACCTCCAGGCTCCGTACCCTGATCCAGGCAGTCAACGTTTCCAGATTTCCTTATCACAGTCTTATCATTACCTTTAGCACTGTGTTCCCCGAAGAACTGACAGGGTAGGTGGAATTGCGTTGGCGATATTGATGGTTCCAAGCTTAAGGAGGTACCGGCGTTGAGAGATTTGTGTAAATTGAAACTGGCCTCCTCTTCAGCCGGCAATTCTTCGCCGATGGTGACGTCAGAAAAGTTAGGGCGATGCCGCCATTGCAGCGGGCACTCCCTCCGATTCGTCTTTGCAGGCTTGACGACGTTCAGCTGCCAAGAGCAGCTCAAACCGCTTCCTTCCTCCTTCGTCATTTCTACTGCTTCGCTCACGGAAGCGGTCCTCTGGCCAGATTTTTGATGGCCCCCGTGTTTCTTGCCTTTGCGAAACCGAATGAGGCGTGTCCACAAGGTCTTATTGCCGTCGCCGAGTGACGCACATTTGTCCTTCGCACTTGCTCGGCTATCCAGCACGGTGATGACCTGCTCACTTTTGTAGGCTTGGTGATGCTCGAAAGTTGGGATGCGTCGGGTAGAGAGGCCCGTCGTTCAAGGAGCCCCCGTTGTCCGTCGCCCCCGCCGATGCTGTGTGATGGCCGCCGTGGGTCGCGCCTCCATTTGGCGGGCAGGAACGTTTTCCACCACCAGCCCCGCTTCGAACGCTGACTTTTGCACGTAGTCACAGCGACCAGCTGATGCGATGTTGATGCTTCGGACGAACCTTCGCCACTGTATTCTATGCCCACAGAGCGGAGATCCGTTTGGCGATTATTGCCTATCGCGGTGACACGAAACGACGTGGTTCCGGAGGAAGTTTCCTTAACTGATCGTATCTTGCTTCAGCTGTGATGAGCAAGACCCGTGCGGTTTTTCACTATCGGAGAAAGAGGACAAGCTGCGCAAAGGATATGGCGCTGCGATTAAGATTGAAAAGGCCAAGGACAACGCAGGGGCTGTGATGAGGATGATGATGTGCCTTCAATATATGGCACGTACCCACAGCGGGGGATGGGCTAAGAATCGTGGGGACAGGGTGATTTGAACTCACTGATGATTATAGGAACGAATGAATAATTATTAAATTTGATAATTTAGGGAAGAAATTTGGAAAGCGCTTTAATCTACCCTTTGTGCTCTCATTCCACGCAGCGCGTGGCACACTCCCGCAGAAATGGTCACCGTGAACATTTCTAAACTTTTCGTTTTATTATTTAGGGCAGCTTATTGCCCTTGATTTCACCAAGAAATGAATGGCTAGTTTCAATAAACTGAAGACCAGAGACGCGGAGTTGAAGGCTGCTAGTGATAAGCAGTAGACGAACTTAACGGGAAAGAGCAACAAAATTTCACTTTGGCTAAATTGGTTTTACATGACCTGTATACTATATCACATCAATTTTTGCAAAATTGAAGGGTTGGTAATTCTAGAATATTTTATTAGCGCCTTTCATTCATCACCGAAGACGAAACGGGTATCTGGTGGTTATCAAATATGCCGCACATTGCAAAACATGGCCTCCGAGATGTCCAGTGCGCAGTTATGGCCACCCGATCTCGGTGGGAACGCAAACGCCTGCGCTTGTTCGCTCAGACGCGCCATACGTAGCCGCCGCCACAGTAGAACGACCTCTCCCCATCCTCGGTGCCTTGCTCGCGATGAAAGACGGCGGGCTCACTCCCCGCCGTCCTCTCTTGCGCGCTAGACCGAGCCAACACCGTCGGCTCACCCTCACGCGTTTTCACTCGCACCCACAGCCCATGGCCGCGCGGCCACGATATTATCGCTCTTGGACTTTATATGAAGCATCATGGCGACGCGGTCGCCAATGACGGCGGCGGAAATGCGCCTGGAGTGCCTATGTAATTGCTATCGCAATAAAAGCTCATGTGCGCAAGACACGATGGTTAGTAATGGCGTTCCGAAATACAGGCTTGAGAAGGGAAACTCCGGCGTTGCACAGGTGAATCCGGTGTTCCAAACCTTAATTGATGAAAGTTGTGCAAAAAATAGTGTTTTCTTTTCCTTTTTTAGCGCTCGCTTGTAGTTTACACGCCTTCGTAAAGGCGAAGGGTTAAAGTGCGGGTAACGTACACATATTTGGCACGACATTTAGGTGTTGTATGCGTTTCAGGAAATTATAGCATCCTAATTTCCAAATGTCCTGGTATGCAGTAATGCACCCCTGTGGCATGCCTAAGCAATTCAAGATGCAGTTGCGCATATATATATATGAAACTACAATAGACTCCCTTTAGCTCGGGGGCTTCTGTGTATATACAGGATAACGGAGTTGTTTTTCTCGACAACCACTGCACCAAATTCGATTAGGTATGTCTCATTGGAAAGGAAAGTTAAACACTAGTGACTGTAGGAGTGGATTTTCGAAAATAGCAGAACTGGAAGAAGGCATAAGTATCAAATTTATATAGCTCTATAACTGAAGAAACGTCGTCGCAAAATACGCTTCGATGACAGAAAAACGGCATTTGATACAAGGACTGCTATCCCCACCTTAAGGACAATTTTAAACGACTCGACGATTTCTCCGACAGTGAATGAGGACCAACCTACCCCTAACCTACGCGTTATCAACCTATGGGCCTAGCGCCGCTAGGCGGCACATCTGACTATTCGCAACCCTTTGGTACACGAAGCCCGTGCTTTGTTAAAGCATCACTGCGCTTGTCGACGCTACGGAAAGGCACTGTCACGAAACCGCTGGCGGGATAGGTGCGAGCAACTAGTCTCTGGTGCAGGTAACAATACATTATGGCACACTTTGCGGGTCATTGAGTGCTGCGTCGAATTCCTGACACATATCAATTACTGACCATGGAGTCGAATTCTTCACCCATCGTCAATAATTCAACTGGCTCTCAATCTTACGCCAGTAGATTTTGCTAAGCAAGCAGTTCTCAGCGTTTTCGTTAATCACCAGCAACCTCCAGCCCCTCCTCCTTCAATTGATGCGGGTGATACTCGGGGCATTGCGGTGCCATTCAGAGAAGCCGAGGTACTCGCTGGAATTGAAAGCACAAAGCAGTAATAATTGTCTGGAAATAACAGCCTCCCATATGAGCTTAAGAACTTAGACGATAAGGCCAATGGATCTTTAATCCAGGTTATGAGTAAACATATGGATCGAGGGATCTCTCCCAAATGAGTGGAAACACTCCGTAGTGCTGCCCATACCAAAACCAAGAAAGCCGTCAACAAGTTTTCCAGCCAATTTCTCTGACACCAACGATCTGCAAATTGTTTGGGCTAATGCTGGCTGCTCTGCTTTCGTGGTGACTCAAACACCATCATAAATACCATCTAGCTCAGATTGCATTTAGGCCATCTTTGGGTACGGAAGATGGCCTAGCTATAGTTACAGATGAAGTCCTGCCCGTCTCACCTTACACTCATTCGGTGAGCACTGTGGTGAATACTGACATACCAGAAGCGTACGTTAACGTTAATCATGAGACCATTTTACGAAACGTTGACATACTCGGGTTCCCGTTTCAAGTGAAGAAAATACATGTGACTCACTCATCAAGTGAGAAGTATACCATACATGTTATTGATTATAGCGATTTTTATGCAGCTCCATGATCTTAATTTTCTTCCTCAAGATTTTCTATATGCCTTGTGCCACTACCTAAGCCACTGCTGCATAGCGTGCCACCTGACGTAATATTATGCAACTGCTATGTGAAGGGCACACGCATAGACCGCAACGTGGCGCGCATCTCACATCGTAAGAGAAGTTGCATGATACTGCATGTGCTTATGATGATGATGATTAATTGGCGTCCTCTTTGAAACAGTGCGGAGACAGTCGCGTAGCCATATTGATTTATTTGGGTATATATGGTTCTTTTTTATTCTGGTATTTTTGTATACATCTCATTTTAACCTTCTTTTTCGTTCTCCAACCTTCTATATATCTACCTTGTACCACTGTACCCGTGCAACTGCTACAAGGCGTCCACGTGGTTTAATATTATGCAAATGCAATGCAAAGCGTGTTCGTAGCAAGACTACGCGGCGCTCATCTCACATCGCCTGTCTTCTGGCGCGCTAAGACCCGTTTATATGGCATGTTTCCGGTGTAAACCCGAAAGCGCTGGTGTGGATCACTGGCAGAGTAGCTGACGCTCGCCCTCAGGCCCCGGGTTCGATCCCGGCGGTTGCCGGCTTCTTTTTGGTTTCATTCCCCGCGATAGCTGCCATGGGCACCGGCGGCTGCTGCTGATGCTGATTTATTGGCATCCCCTTTGAGACGGGGCGATGACAAATAGTAAGCTAGCCTGCCTGATTTAATCAGGTATGCTATACATGTTTTCCATCATAGCATTTTTGTATACATCTCCTTAACCTCTTTTTTTTTTCCCTTCAAAACTACTCTATCTACCTTGTACCACTACCTATGCCGGTACATGATGCGGTCGTATGAGTTTCTTCCTTGCTCTTTTTCCACACAATGCTGTAAACATATCTTGCTTACCTCGACTGCTGACCGGTTAATGCCCCCGTCCACTTTAAATACAAGTGCTTCTGGAAGGTGTACGTTGCGTACTGGTCTCGCTGTGTGAATTCCTACGCATTACATTCGGATGTGCTCAGTGGTCTCTGAATTTATTGTGCAGCATACACATGCCTCATCTAATTGTGAATATTTACTGCGGTATGTTTGCGTCCTTAAACAACCAGCTCGAGCCTCATATAGCAAGGCACTTCCGTCCACGTTGTCGTACAAATTTTCCCTTCTAATTTCTTTTTTCTCATTCTTGCAGATCTCCATGGTATTTTTCGTTTCCATTCTTTACATCCAATTCGCTGTCTCTGTTTCTCTCACTTTCTTTCTGATTCCTCCTGATCGTCTATCTACACTTTCAATTAGCCTGTACTTACTTGCCAACTTACTTGACCTCTTGCTCCATACCGTGTGTACGCTTTTTAGGTACAGATACTTGAGCCATTTAGCCACCCATTTCTGTTGATCCATGTTCCTGGGTCTTTCTTCAAAGCTAATTTTCTTCTGCGCTTCCCTGACTTTAAACGAGGCGCAACCCATGTCCCTTTGCACTGCCCAATTTCTGGTTTTTCCGCGGGCTTCAGAGCCAACCGGCCCACCGATCTTTGGTTAACTTACAACCACGACAATATATGCAATTTTAGGCACAGAATGGCCTTTACGAACGTTAGCGCTGGCACCATGACCCCTTTCGAGATCCCACGCACCACTTCATATTTATTGGGGCCCCAAAGTGCTTATGTTTCTTTATTGATAGATTCGGCTTACTTTTTATTCTCAGGTTATCTTGGTGGATGCTTGAGTAAGTCTTTCTTTCGTTTATGTATACGCTGAGGTAATTATATTGCTTGACTACGGGTATGACTTGCTATTGAATCGACACCACTCAGTTACTCGTCTTCTCATTAATTGTCCTAATTCCCTATTTCGCTGTGCTATATTTAAGGCCTAGATTAGTCGTTGCGTTGCCACATATATTTGCCAGCTTCTGTAAATATGTTGGATTGTCCGCTAGTACCACTATGTGGTCCGCATAAATCAGTGTGGGGACCTTCTGTTGCACCATAAGTCCATTACACGTGTATGATAAATCAAACCCTAATTGGCTGTTTCCTAGTTGTCTTTCTATGGCCTTAACATAAAGCGTGAACAACAGTTTAGACAGAGGGCATCCTTGCTTCAGTCCTTGGTGAATTTCCCACACTTCATTAGAATTTCGGCCTGCCCATACAACTTTTACTCGGTAGTTTCTATATATCTGCCTCAGGAGCTCCACGAAATCGTTATCTATGCCTTCATGCTTGAGAATATCCCATAACAACTTCCTGTCTACGTTATTGTAGGCTCCCTTAATATCTACAAATGCTATCCATAAAGGTCTGTCTATTCTGGTCCCTTCTGAGTTATCTCCACTCCCTCTAGTGAAGACCAGTGCGGACAGCATCGCCAACCGAAACGGCGATTGGAATGAACCCATAAGAGCTTACGCTGTAATAGCATCGTCCTGATGCTAGAAACACGAGAGCAAAAACAAAAGCACGCGTAGTAAACAAAAATAAACAAACAAAGGATATTTTGCCAGAGTTCGTTGTCGCTGGTAGAAAAGCTTAAGGCGCCCAACATGGACGAAGGCTGTGTTCCAATACTCGCTGTAGACGGTAAAGTAGACGGCTAAGTGGACAGTGGCCATTGTAATTCTCATTCCAATTCTCACAAATACGTCAAAGTAGGAGTGCAGATTTTTGGGCTAGTGGGTTCGTTGCATCAATTGAAGTCATAGCGCTGGATTGAAACGGACAAGAAAGACGACAGGACGTGCGCTATCCTGTAGGGCACGTCCTGTCGTCATTCTTGTCTGTGTCAATCCAGCGCTATGACTTCAATTGACGTTAAAGTAAATGGCCTCGCGAAGACAACATCGAAGTGAATAACGATGTAGGCTACTTTTCTGCCTAAACAAGACGGTGGCTGAGCAGGACGCTTGGAAAGCCGACAAGAAGGTCGTCTGCGTACAAGAAAACCTAGACACGCTTTCCTGCGCCATTAACGTAAGTCACATTGTGTTTTTATAAGTTTGCAAACACAAAGACATAAAATACAGAAATAATGCGTGCTTTTCTCAACTTTTTCTTGTCGCCGCGAGGTGCCGTCACGTCGCAGAAGCGTCTTCTATACGTCTACTAGACGGTTCCGAACGCGGTCTATTTCATGGCACGGAGGAAGGAAACTCCGTGATTTCATGGCCTCGACGCTCTCTTGGCTGGCGGGAGCACGATCGAGGCGCAGCAACCAGAAACCCAGTAAAGCCATAGAACATCTGGTAAAGCGGCAGCACTGTTTCCGTTTCCTGTTGTACAGCGCCATCTGTGGTCGCATACTTTAGTTCACGACGCCACCGCTACGCTTATTTCCGTTGCACTGTGGAAGGTACAGTTTCCCTTCTCTAAGTTTGTATAGGTGTTCTGTGGCTGCTCCGGCTCCCGCTGCATGGAGTATACCACTTTTGTCGGCGCCTGTACATGCCTTGAGGATGCGTGCGTGTGTTCTTGCATTTGCATGTGCATGCGTGTTTGTGTCTCCGTGTTTGAATCTGCGTGCGCACGAGTGCGTGTATGCGTGTGCGAGCATGCACGCGTTTGTGTGTGCGTGCAGTTCAGTGTGCATGCGCGCGTACATTTTTGAGCGTGTGTGCACGTGTGGACGCATATTAATGCGCATGCGGGCAAATATGTGCCGTATCTCTCTCTCTCTGTGCGTGCGTGCGTGTGTTTGTGTGTGTGTGTGTTTGTGTGTGAGAGAGAGAGAGCACTTCCCCGCTTACGCCTACTCTCCAGGATGAATGGGATATACACTTTAGTTACACCCGTATTTAAATCTACGAGACAAGAACGAATGACTCTGCATTTATAGCGCTAACTCTTTCTGGAAACGAAATCAAGGCAAAAAAATGAAAAAAAAAGACGCATGAGCAGTCAATATCGCCGCCCCAGATTTCGTCACGCTGGCACCATCACCATCGGCACGGCTCCGTGAGCCGCTACCTGGCTGTTCACCTTCGTCATCTTCCCTTCCCACGGCGGCAGCTCACTGTCTTCAAGCCAGCGACAAGCTAAACCTGCACCATCATTGCGTTATGCGTCGCTTCTACGACCAAGCAAGCTTTCGACGGCACACGTTCGCTGGTATATTGATATTAAAACTGAACTGCTTGCCTTCGAATAAACAGCCTTAAGAGTAAGCTTTAGCTCGGGTGCCCCAATCTGAATACATGTAAAAGGAGAATTAGTTTTTCTGGGCAACCACTTCTGCAAATTTGGCGAGGTTTGTTGCATTTAAAAGAAATATTTCAATATAGTGACTGTTGGTTCCGAATTTTTTTATTCAGGTCGTCAATTTTTTATTCAAATGTGACAAAAATCTAAAATTTTCAGAAAACGAAACTATCAAGTTTACAACGCTGTAACTCGGCAAAAAAAAAATGATGTAACAAATATGTGAATTGCATCTAATAGTACATCTAAAGCGGACAAAATTGATATGTTACACGTGAATCTGCACAATATATAGTAATATGTTAACCCGGCTTTTGCGGAACCCTTGTACACAACGTAAGAAGTTCACGTAAGACATCAAATGACTATCAAATTTGTCCGCTTTCAATAATCTAGTGGATGCCGTTTACAGAACCGCGATGTTTGTTGTTGATGCAGAGCTGTCAATTTATAAAATTCGTGCTTCTATTCTTTTCAAACTTCTGAATTTTCGAAAATCTTTTTAACAAAACTAAGGACATAAATTGAAATCCCGCTTCCAACAGTCACTAGAATTTAACTTTCTCTCTCAAATGCAACAAATTTCATTAAAAGCGGTCCAGGGGTGATCTCAGAAAAAGGTTTTTGCGTTTCACACGTACTTGAATAGGCCGCGTGAGTTGGGCCCGAGCTAAAGCTTCCTGTTAATAAAAATCGAACTGGCTACCAGGAACACGCTGACGGAGCCATATTCTTGACATCACAAAAGGCTACGTGCGGACGGGTTGACTTTACATACTCTCATTTTCTGCGTCAGTTGCTCTTTCTAAGACCGTTTAATCGGAAAATATTTGTTCGCATAGCTCGTACAGAAGCATGTTTAATCGAAATGTCTTCGCTCGGCTAGATAATCCCGAGGACGGGCTCCAAACTACTCATTTTCTTTAGCCATTTAAGATCAATACTTGAAAATATAATTGACGTAGATTCGTTAATTACGCACACAACACCTCAACTTATCCGTATCTAGAGGTTACCAATATGAACACTCTAATGATATAATGATCTTACCAAGACTTATATTGGTTAGTATTTTTATTTGGTGCAGTTAAAAACAGCCGGCATATTGATAGCGCAGTAGGCTTCCTATGAAGCAAGTGTGAAAGCATGGACAGGTTTTCTTGGCGCAGATCAAGTTCGTGAGCTTAAACGCACGTGCCCAGCCATGCATTTCTAGCCTTTACAACGGATTCTTCTACATTATACAAGAAGCACCACAGCACTACTGTACATCACAGAAGGTGTGCGAGAACATTGTGTGCGCTCCTGATTACATTTCTGAACGTTGCTGGCATTAGGCTCAATTTCCTGGTGTCAGTATGAATAAAACGTCGGGAGACGCTTAAAGGGACCCTAAAACGATTTTTGACGATATTGTACAAACGTACTGAGTCGTTAGAGTAGGTCCTTCTCAGCATTAATTGACGCATCTAAGTGCTCCGCGAAAAGCGTGCAATTTATTACAAGGTTTTAAAAATGTACGTCGCTGTTGATCGTAGCACACTGAGCCACCCCGACTCATATGACACAAATCACCCAATTGACGTCAGTAGGGCGAGCTGTCTGATTGGCTGCCCAGGGCTCGTCATCGATAATTTTTTCACCTGTATGGTGAAGAAATGATGTTCGTAATAGTTGGAATGTTAGTTAATTTGTTTCTATAAAAAGAAAGTAGCAGAAAGAGCATGCACAAGAACAATTTCACACTACACTTAAGCACTTCCGGCAAACAGCAAGCGTCGTCTGCTTGTGTTACAACGCCCTCCATTTTGACGAGAGCTCCGCGGTCAGAGTCGGTCTCAGTCTTTTCGCGAGCACAATGATTCGACTTGTTGCGTCGTGGACTGCAAACGTAGCGACTGGCAATATGTCAACCTGCATCATCGTGTCCCTCAGCAAGGCAGCATACAAGCGGACTGTCTGCAGCGCATCGGACTGCCACTATCCGATCAGCGCCAGGATTTGAACGTTTGCGGCCGTCACTTTACACAGGAAGATTACTAACGCAATAGCGTTTCGCGAGTCCGGTATCAGGGTAAACGCAAGCGCAAGGAGACAGGGCCTGGCCGTTTGACCGTGTCGTTTCACGGGATGAGCAAAAGCGCAAATGTGAATGGTCTGCACGGTGCAGCCACCTGGTGGCACAGAGCTCAACCACACACAGTAGCAGTAACGAAATGTATTCTTTGCTGCTGGTGTAAATTTTTCGCAGGAGTGTGATCGTTAACACGTTGTTTTTGTAAATGTTTAAAATGCTTTACACACCGTTAGAGCAATATTAGCTCTTTGCTAGGCTGGTTGCGCTCTGCGCCAACAAATGGCTGGACCGCGCAAACCGATCAGACCGCTAAGGTATGTCTACGCTAAAGTTCCTTCATCAGCTTGAGTTTATGCCTTCAGCCATCTGTCAAAACGCCCAGCTCACCTGTGGTTACCGGAATACGAGACACGTTCGGCGCTGCGACAGAGTGCTCGCACCGCACACTGCTTCGATAGCTCTCGCTTGGGGTCGACTGCCGAGCAGCTGGCGGAGAGATTGGAGAGGCTTCGCGCGCTCGTTCCTAGAGAAACGGAAGTCGACGACACGACGTGCTATCATGGCGCTGAGCCACTGAAGACGGAGCTTAGTTAGCCGCGATTCCTCGGCGAACGAGTTGAGGAGAAAATGCATGACTACGGAGGGGGGTAACTTGTAATCGCCCGTAGCTCTCTTAACATGAGACATATCACGCAAATTGTGGAGCGAATGATGAACTTTAGGTGTACCCTACACGTTTACAAAATTTGTCCGAACCGTTTCAGGGGCCCTTTAAGCCCATCAGCGTCAGGTTTCTAAAGCCTGTTTCACATGATGCGATTTTCGTCGCACCGGAAGTGCGATTTCCGTCGTTTGCGATGAAAATCGCAGTCGCAGTGCCGACCCCCCGATTTTCGGCTGCGACCAACCGGTTGGTCGCACAGTCGCACCGTCGCACCGATCGCTGCGATTTTCCGTCGAAATTGCGCGGAGAGCTGTCAACGGAGCTATTTCGCCGGTTTGTTTTGATGGCGTCTCGCACGAGCAGTGCAATCGCGGAGACGTGGATCGTCGAATTAGGTACGTGCGCGAATTAAGGGAGAATAAAAAACTTGTACAGATTGCATTCTCCTATTGCTATGCGTTTGTTGACACGCTACACAGCAAATGAAGTGCATTTTCACGTTTGCTTCGTGCGCCTTTGCGAGTTGTCAGTCCTAGGAGGTGTTCGATCCCCAGCAGACGACGAGGTCGTCACAATTTTCTTTTGTTGAGTAGCATGCAAAAATCGCGCTTACGGAGCAGCTTGAATTATTTCAACCTCGGCAAGGGCAAATGACAAGACAGCAAAGTACCCGAAGTTTCTACGTTGCGCTGAACGCGGTACCGTTCAGTTGCATTTTCTTGTCGGTTTTCAAGCATGAATTTCCCGATTCATCTTGAAAGCTTATCTTGCCTCTTATTAAATTTGACAGAGCAAAAGTGTAGGCTATCGTAATGAATTTGCTACGGTAGTATTAAATCCGTGGCTTGAATAAAATATTACATGCACGTTAAGTTGCACCTCTTCTCTGGAGATTTTTTTTTTCTTGCACAGAAACCAATAAACATAGGCTATGTTGCGGACTTTGTATCCTTACTGCATCTGTATGAACACTTGCTCTGCAAGGTAATCAACTGTACAGCTAGCAGATTAATTAAATTGCTTGCTACAGAGGCAAAGTGACAACGTACCCTCCAGCACAATTATGTAGAACTCGTGCAACAATGCGAAAAGCAGGCAAACGGCCTGTTCTTGTGGGGATAAAACAGTATAAAACGACACGCTGAAGAAAAGTAAATCAAAACTGTGCAGTGAAGTCAGCCAGTACAAGCAGTTATTGCACATTCACAGCGGATCAAGTGTGCAGAAACATGCCTTCCATGTTTCTAGTAAGTTTCTAATAAGTTTGTGATCACATATATTAGTGTGTAAATCCATATAACGATATCCGCTGCGATTATTATTTTTATAAGTAATGAAATACCATGCTACTTGCAAGAACATATATCACCCAAGGATTTCAGAACAAATTTCTGCATTTCAACTATACACAATATGTGGCTTATTCAATAAAAGACCATAAACTGGGCTTTTTTGCCATGACAAATTTATTCCAAACTTTACTTACATACAGGCAAGAAAAAAAATTATAGACAGAAATATTGTTCTTCAATTTGTTCACCTGCCACTGTGGCTATAGCATTCTGCTGCCAACACAAGGCGAGGGGTTGATTTGCCAGCCATGGAAGTCGCATTTCGATGGGAGTTGTAGGTGAGAAAAAAAGCTCTTGCACTTAGATTTAGTTCATCACCTTTTATTGAACCCTTACACTTCAAAATACTATTGCATAGGGGGGCATGCTTATGCAAAATCTAACACCAATAGAAAGCAAAGGGCAGAATTGTAAACCAACCATCTTTCGTGATAATTCGAGTGTGTAAATATTCATTGCATCGATATGTATTGTTCAACAGCACTGCACAAATAAGCATGAGCAGGTGTAGCAAGTACTCTGTCAGGAAGCTGGTTCTACAGATGTATAAAAGGCATGAATGCTCATACTACGTCGCACACATAGCACAAAGAAAACCTTTTTCGAGAGTTGTCCCTTCTGGCAGATATGAGTGGGACATAAGCAGCAGAAACTTTATTGCAGGACATTGTGTAATACCGCTTATGAAAGAGTGAAGAGAGTGAAAAGGCTTTTAACAGCAGTACCTCATGCTGCTCTAATAAGAGGAACGATAAGCAAAAACATTTCTGGTAGAGCACTTAAACAGCAACTTTCTGAAAGACAGAAAATTTCAGGTGAGAGTTGGAGGTACATTTGGCGCACACACACCAACAACACGGGCATACTACAAGAAACACTACAGCCTATGGTGTATTACAGTCCATGGGAAAGCTATCTTATACAGAAATCAAGAATGATGCAACAAGCCCTCGACAACACTGCAGACTTTCTTGGCCAGTCTGGCCTCTCGCTTTCTGATAAGTCAGCTCATATGGACGTCGGAAAAAAAAAAGAAAGACTAGAATCAAGAACTACCCAAGATTGCACATTGTGATCCACATAGCTGGACAAATATGCCCGCAAGTCAACATCCACAAATCCTCAGCTAGTGTAAGCCCGTGACGGCAGAGCCAGCACGTGGGTGAAACAATTATGCAATGCCTGGACGCAACTTCCACACCTGGTGAAAAGAATAATCTCAAAATAATGGGGGTGGACTAGTGCATACTATAGAAAATCGCAGATGCTGTGCTTGTGTCCAAGGTATGGCACGGTATGAATTACCAGCAGCACACAAAAAAGACAACTCATCGAATACAGGCATCGGGTAGTAATAACAGGTCTTTCCAACTGTACCATGCTTGATGACCTCTATGAAAAAGAGCTGACGAACAAGCTCCTAGACGGAGTAGAGTTGCAGCCTGCAGCACAAATTCTTTGTCTCAAGAGCTCAGAACCTCGTCCCAAGATACTATGCCAGCTAGCATACGAGATGCAAAGACGACTACCCCTCCCTTCAGAAACACAACCTCGGGAGTACCTGAACTTGAAACACAACAGGCCCATACCGTGGAATATGGGGGCAAACAATTAGGGCAGGAGACTATATGCAACTGCCAAACACACAGAGGAGGTTGCTAATCATGAAAATGCAAGCAAACATAAGGCACATATAGTACACTCATCTGGCAGTACCAGTGTAACAGTAGTATGACACTACATAAAACTAAACGCCATATAAGTGAGTACCATTCCAGGTCATCCTACACCTAGAAAAGCTGAACTGAAGGCAATCAAAGCAGCACTTGTAGTGCAGATTACACCCTGCATGGATTCACCAGAAACTGTCTGGGCCTGCACATCACACAAGATTGTCGGGAAAATCAGGAGATTGACACGCGACTTGCAAGCACATAGCCAGAAATTAAATTACAGAATACATAGCCATGCAGATATTTCAGGAAACAAGCGGGCTTATAAGCCTGACATAATAACTGAAAACTAGATGAGTTTGTGTATATTCATTATTAACTAAAGTGCTACAGATAGACAACAGACAAGAAAGAAGTACTCGGTGTGTTCACTTCGTTCCTGTCCATCGAATTTCTGTTGCAGTATAGTTAATGAATTCATAAGGCTGCACAGGAGAAGAATGATACCTCTGCCCAAGGGCCCGATCTCACATCCAAATCCACGCGTGTGCACACACACACACAAATGTTGCAAGAGTGCATAGCATGAAGCAGTATCAACAGGATGACACTAGATATGGATGAGGACGAACTTTCAACTGAGGTTCATTTGTAAAAATGTGGCGAGTTATATAAATTAGCACAAAAAAAAAGGACGATGAGCAAAACGAGAACAAGGTGAAAGCAGGAGCCAACGTTTCGACAAGTGGACTTGTCTTCTTCAAGGTCCACGTGTGAAAACGTTGGCTCCTACTTTCACCTTGTTCTCATGTTGCTCATCGTCTTGAATTTCCATCTCCTGCCTTCCCCGAGTTTTCCCCAGAAAAAGAAAGACATCTTTGAAGGATAGATAAAAATTGGTGCTTGATACGGGCAAACATAAATAAAGATGCTACAGAAAGAAAATATAGAAAAATTCCAAGTGCAGGAAAAAAAAATCATTACAATTGCCAATCCTGCATGCCAGCACCTTTCAAGAAACTTTGTTGTTATTCCAATAGATGGACTGACAGCTTGTTTATGCAAGCACATTCTTCCAGTTCCATGCCACTGGGAAAAAAATGAGTTTCCTGGAAGGTAGCCACATGCACACTTGATGATCACAATGTTTTTTTTTTCCCTGGACTTGTATATCTATATGTATTTCCTCCCTTTCCTGCTTTTATGTTTGGTTTCATCAAGCACTAGTCTTTATCAGGTTTTATTGCTGTACTACTTTGTGGTAACCTTTATAGATCACTGCATTTTCACAATAAACCTTTTAATCAGAAGTTAGCATACCCTGTTCTTACTGCTTCACACTGTACATTCTTGCTACATTGGCCAAATAAAAGATTTTATAAGGTATCATGAGGGCCATTAAAGTGACTTGTTGCAGTCTAAAAAAAAAAAAAAACGAATAGCCTGGCTGCAGATGGCACCAGAGAACACATAGGACAAACAAGAAAACCGAGATGATCTAACAACCAAAAGTTTAATGTACACACCGAGTAAATGCTCGCTGACAAGCAATAGACTGAACATGCACAAAAAGGAGAATCAAAAATTCATGTGTGTTTCCCGAGAGGAAATGCATCCATTTCTAACGGAGGCCGTGCTGACAAGATTAACCCAGCATTTTTAGATCTACAGCTTGCGTAATTTCTCTAGGCAGCTGATCTGCACAGAATGCTAGCTTCTTCCTCTACAATGCACGCTCAGATGTGGAGAGTGCATTGTAGAGGAAGAAGCTAGCATTCTGTGGAGATCGGCTGCCTAGAGAAATTATGGATGTTGTAGATGCAAACACACTGGGAGAATCTTGTGTCAGCATGGCCGCTGTTACACTTTCAGAGATGGATGCGTTTCCTGTTGGAATCTGTATGGACACACATCAGATCTTGCTTCTGCTTTTTGTGTAAATTCGGTTTATTGCTTGTCGAACAGCATTTACTCGGCATGTTCAATAAACTTTCATATATTAATACACCTCATGATTGCCTTGGTTTCTAGCAGAAAGGTGTTCATTCTTTTTACAGTGAAGCTGTATATGCCTAGGCGAAACACTCATGGTCCGATCCCAAAAACCCTAGTGTAGGGGTATGAGCCATTGTTTAAGGGGGTGTGAGCCATTGCATTCGTCTTGCATGATGGACGGCGACATTTCTTTTTGGGTAGACAGAAATGCTTATGCATTTCAAACATACATTTATCTGCGTATTATTGCAGGGAAGGGACACAGAGGGGGACGGGGTTAAGACAAGATCATGATGTCATTATTATCTCACAGCAAAGGTGTGGTGGGCCATTGGCTAGACCGATAGTGACGTCGTTTCTCTCTAGCAGCAGAGCACGCGTGCAGCAGTCTCTCTCCGACTTCCCAATAGGTTCGAAAATGTGTCCCTGTATTTAATTAAATGAAATGTGCAGCCCCGGTGTGTCACTTCGTAACTGCAGTGCATAACTGAGTCATAAACATTATGATTAATGCATTAAAAAACACAAGTGTGTAACATAATTCAGAAAGACTTTGATGGACCCGCTGGAATACCACAATGAACCACTCATTGCACTTTCCATGATAGTGATCTTGCAAAGTGCAATGTGTGGCATTCCAAATAAACAATGTGATAAACCCAAGCCAAACATGTGCATAACCTCATTAAGAAACACAGACATAACCAATAATATAGAAAGACTTGAATAAACCATTGAAATTAACCCAGTGATAAACACCGGGGCTGCACATTTCAGCTTTGCTGGTTTACTGTCTGTACAGGGTGCACGGGCAGTAACTTTTTCTGTTATTGTTTGTTAAGTATTGTATAATGTTGTGCCAGTAAAACACGGACTAGTTGGTGCAATGTATTGGCACTGCTTTTTTTGATGTTTTTTTTTATGTTGTGCCCTTCTTCCTTCTGTAGCTACTTTTCTATTCCCCCTCGCATAATACTCCAACCTTGCAGCCTGCGAGGTATATAAATAAATATGTATATAAGCACATGTCATTCATTTATCTGCATATACCTCGCATCATTTCTTGCTCAACAAACGTCACTGCATTGATGTCTCGCAGCGTGCATCTACATTAACTGCCATTTGCGTTTCGGTATGGTTTGTGAACAGTGTAATGCATAAAAATTACATTACATTAAGGTTGTGACCTATGCGGTGCATAAGCAAACCTTGCAAAAGATGACATGTTGGATTGTTGAAAATAAGACAAATTGTATATATCGCAGTTACTTTAACAGTATTTAATTGACCACTTGACAAAAACTTCACTTCGCATAGATTCCAACACGTACACTGAATCTGCAGTTTTCTTCTTTGCTTATTAATGCAGTCGTTACTGCATGGCCACATTGTAGATTTGAAAACAAAGTGAAATAAATTTGTTTGTTGCAATATAACAATATGTGTAGATCACTGCGATTGTAACACAAAAACTTGATACAAACATGCACACTATAGGATGCAGATAAATGCTCAGGACAAACTCCAGAATGTTTGCATCCGGATACTTATGAAAGTGAACAGTTTCACTCCATGGCTGTCAATGAGAGGGAGAGAGAAAACTTAATTGTGTTCGTAGAACAAAAATGCATTGATAAGCTTAGACATATAGTCATTGCTTAACACTTTCGAAATGAATAATTATAGCTTGCTATCGACATTGAAGCAGCCTTTCGACAGCAAGAAAAGGAATAAGTTTCTCCAGCTCTGAACATTGAATTGCAGGAAATGCAAGCAGGCATAAAATTCTGCCAATACAATCTGTTTAGGAATACCAAATTGGAATAAACACTGAGGCTTGCATTTGTTCTTTCTCTGGCTGAGCAATCTAGTTTTAAATGACTCCCGTAAACACGTCGTAACAATGTTGATCTAATACAGGTTAAATGCATCACTAGCTTAAGAAATCCGGATGATTGCTATAAATTACAGTGAAGAAGCTATAATATCTAATAACATTAATAATATAATAATAATATTTATTTCCACAAAACAGGCTAACCTTGAGAGGCGTGCGAGGCTGAGCAGAAAGCTGAAAAATTCTACGGCAAGTCCGCCTGCCGTGGGCCTACGATCCTGCGTTATGAATAGCGCGTATTGATATGGTCTTCTTGTTAGAAGTTCCCAGTATACTACCAGCGCGAGACACGGGACAACAAAGTGGACGAGAAGCGTGTCTTTTAGAATGCTATGTTACAACGTACAGGTTTTTACAAAAGTGACGGTAACTGCTCGAAACATTTGATGCGTCGGCTTTTGCGCCTTTAGAAATATTTAGGGAGGGCTCCCATATATACATTCGCAGCGCGAGCGCGGCGATGGACGAACCAGGCTAGCGCTAAGGTTGAATTTCACAACACAATTTTCATTCCACGTCGTAATCACACAGATCGTTTGAGGCTTCGTTCAGGGGCACACGCGGGCGTTCGGGTTGGTGCTTCTTGTTGCGTTTGGCGTAAGAATATGGCTAGGAGCAGGCACCACATATGCGCAATGACGGGCAATATACACGCATCATTTCTCCAGAAGCTGACGCCGAGCTCGGGTAGCGCGAGGATCTTGTTGGGCTGACACGACAACTTCGTGGCAGCCGAATTCCGAATACTGCATATACGGTGAGGGTAGCTATATGAACTTGTCGATAGGTCATCTTGTATATTGTTGTAGCGCAGGCAGAACGAAACGGTCATAGAAGGTAGATAAAATAACACACAGCGCTGAACCATAGAATAAAGAATCGCTGAACCACCTGCAAACAGCTGTTTACGTGCGCGATGTCGCACTGAGCTACAGAAACCGCCGTCGCGCACTCCGAAACAAATGTCAACTTCAACACGTTTTTAAATTACAAAACAAGCATATTATTTGCTCCTAATAAAGAAAAGTCAACAATATTATAAGTTAAACGTTTTATTCATTACAATAAAATAATTGTGCAACGTGTGCCATGAAACCTGGCAGTAAGCAACCCTGGGAATCGCACCAGTCGCATTGTTAAAATCGCAATCATGTGAAATGGGCCCTCTAAAAATCGCTCTGCGACGCGTGCGACAGCACCGATTTTCGTCGTTCCAGTCGCAGCATGTGAAACAGGCATAACGTTTTTTCGCACTTTTAATTTTAATATTTCAGTTTTAGAAGAAAGGAAGGAAGGAAGGGAAAAGAGAAGCAGAAGGCAGGGAGGTTAACGAGAATAATGTCCGGTTGGCTACCGTACACCGGGGGAATCGGAAAAGGGAAAACAAAGATGACAGGGAGAGAGGAGGTAAGGAAATACGGAAATTAGGGGTGAGTTTGCTGATGCGCATGGTCTAATAGTAATTGCACTAATAGTCACAGACGTTCACACAAGCCCGTCGTCCTCAAGAAGCACAAAAGTGCCTGCACCGCTTTTTGGCCCGACGAGCAATGGGGGCGGTGCTCCAGCAGCACCTGCACGGAACGCGGCCGATTTTCCAGTTTTTGGAGAGTGTTAGCAAGGTCTTGTCTTTCTGGGGCATATCGTGGACAGTGGCACAGCAGGTGGTCCATATTTTCTTTGGTGCCGCAGACCTCGCATGCTGCATTGTCGGTCACTCCAATTAATGTAGAGTATGCCTCTGTGAAGGCAACTCCTAACCCAAAGCGACAGAGAAGCGTAGCTTCCGTCGAGGAAGTCCTAATGTAGGTCGTAGTTGCAGTGTGGGTTTAATCGATGTAGTCGTGTAAGTCTTAAGTTTGGCGAGTTCCACTCGGTGAGAGACTGCGTGCCGGATGTCGAAGCTGCTTCACGGCGTCCGTCCTCGAAAGCGGAATCGGAAAGCTGCGCTCTTCTTGATGTGGTGTGCGAGCAGCGTCATCGGCGGAATCATTGGCACTGATTACAGAATGGCCACGTAAACCCATTGAAAGATAACCTCGCGACCTTTTTGTTGGACGTGATGGTGAAGTTTCACGATTTCGAATGTCAGCTGTTCATGACAACCGCGTCGGAGAACTGACTGAGTGCAATGTAATGCCGGTTTTGAGTCAGAGAACACAGCCCATTTTCTCAGTTTTAGAAGATTTAACATAAAAGGTATGCGCTGTCGATCTAGCAAGACATGGCACATGCATATGCCGAAATATGAACCAAAGTATTGCTCGCTGACAACGCCGCCGACACCGACGCAAGATTTTCTGAGACACGGGGCCCTTAACGCTGTCGTGTTAAAACAGCTGCCTGGGGGAAAGCATTGGATACATTCTTCAGTACTTTACAACCGATCGAGCAGCACGGACATGTACGTTAGAAGGAAAATTACTAATTTATTAGGATGAGTGTTTGCGGCATATATTTTGGCTGTCTAATGTTAAGACCTAAAAAAGTAAATACCGTGATTTCGTGACAGTTATTGCTGACATATGTAAAGTCACGTGAAATATGAACTCCGATGCAGTGCCCGTGATGAAACTGGCCCCTGGACTACAGGGTTACATGGACACGCGAAATACTGGTTTAGTAACTACCAATAATCTGAAAGTGTTTAGCTCTGGGACTTTGGTATGTCTGCGCCACTGTGCAGTCCTGGGGGCCCCTTTTACCACGCGCATTATATTTCAGCTAATATTTGAAGCAACAGTACATTATTATTTTCTTACGGGTAAGCTTGCTTTAGCGTCTCACCACTGTTCCAAAGTTATCGCTTAGCTCAAGACGCGCCTGCATGTATTTCAATTATCTCGAATGTCGTCACGGGTCCAGTAGCGAAAGAGAGTTGTCTAATCAGATTACGCGCGTGTAGCGAATAGTGGCGTGTACATTCTCGATCACATTTCAGCGCCCGCGATCGCGCTGTAATGTACAACCATTCCCGTCTGATGAACCGATGCCTTGATTCGTCGATCAGATTCAGAGGAAGCACTATTTTTCGCGAAGCCATCGTTGTGCATTGATTGTTATTTTCTTTTCCAGTGCAAGCTCGCCTTTTATAAATAGTTATATTCGTGACTCACTCTTTTGGAAGTGCCTTGCTCTTCACTACAACTTGAAAGTATAGGCGTGCTGCATCTTTATTGAGTGAATACTGAGAAATGGGCTAGGATTTTTGTTGCAGGCACGTTTACTCATATATACAAATAATTTATTATTCACAACTGACTTTTTAATCTAAGAAGTTGTAAATGACAGCAACCTGGACACTCAGAGAAGGTATCAAGAATAAACAAAATTTAAAAGCATATTCGCCTGCTTTCGCCTCATGGCAAGGAAGGAGAGAGAGAGATGCAAATTAGAGAAAGGCAGGGAGGATAACCAGAGTTAAAACCTCCGGTTTGCTACCCTGCACTAGGGGAATGGAAAGGGGAAGTAAAGACGGAAAGAAGAGCGTGACGAAAAATAAACGCGTGAAAAAAAATGAAAAGGGATGGAATGGGATCATTTTAGTCTTTCTAATAGGGCACTGTTACGTAAAAAAGGTCAACAAAGCCTTAACTGACTTTCGGTGCGACGACAGTTCATGATGGCATTTCAAGGCTGACTGTTCTGAAAGTGGCCTGTCGTCAAGGTGCGCCAACGCGGTCGCTAGTGACAGCCTGTGCGCGCTGTATCGAGGACAGTGGCAAAGTACATATTCGATAGTCTCCTAGCCGCCGCAGTGGCTGCAAGCTGCGCGTTCGTCCATACCGACTCGGAAGGCGACAGATCTTGTCTAAGGGACACCAAGCCACAGTCGGCAAAGTACTGCTGTCTCGAGTCGAGAGAGTCCAGGCGGGGGTCGAAGTTGAAGGGATGGGTCCAGTCGGTGCAGACGTGTGTGCTTCAAACTTGGTGTGTTCCATAAAGTTCTGATGGCTTCATTTGCAAGCACACAAATTTTCATAGCAGCGTCTGTTCTTGAAAATGGAATGGAGGCTTGCAAGCGCTCCTCATTTGCAGATCGTTCGGCAGCGTCGGCATGTTCATTGGCCATTATGCAAGCGTGGCTTGGAATCCACTGTAACGTGATGTCGTGTCCTTCCTCGACGAGGTGATGAAGCAGCAGTCCGATTCCTAGAACTAGTTGTTCATGGGGTCCGCGGCGTAATGCAGAAACTAAACAATGATGAGCAGCCTTGCAATCACTGAACACGCTCCATTTCTTGGGTAGTTCATCAGAAATTACAACGAATAGCAGCATGCTCCGTAGCAGTCGATGTAGTCTGGTGAGATAGTCGAATCTTTATGGTGGAGATTTTTGTAGGAAAGATCACCGATCCTGCAGTCCCATTCACCGAGGTTGAAGCGTCAGTATATAGATGACGACGCTCGTTGTATGTCTCGTACAGCAAGAGCAGTAAATTTTCATCAAGATATCCTTAGGATAATTAAAAGCCTATCCACTTGAAGACGTTTCATCTGAGTTCCCCCTTTGTAAGCTGCTACCCACTTCAGGGTGTTTCGTATTGTGGTTCCTTGACCTACGTCAAACCTTCGAACAATGGTCATTCCAAATTTTTCATTTCGGGAAGGCATTTTACCCTCCTGCCTTTCACTCCGGTTCACAACCATGGAAAAGAGGAAAATTCTGCGTGAGTAGCGTCGTTAGACCAAACCCACCAGCTCCCGTAATTCACCTCGCCTGTATCGCTGTCATTTAGGCTTGGATAACAAATGTGTCTTTTAAATCGACGCATCAGGAATCCGAAAAAGCTGCCCTCGACTAGTGCAGCTAGGTTTCTTTCATATTGTGCTTCGTCCTGTGAGAGATGAGGCAGGCCACCGACAGAAAAATTGCAACATACTAAAGAAAAGGGCATATAATGGAAGTGCGAAAGACAAGGAGTTTAACTATGCACGTGCTCGATTGGCTACCGTACACATGGGGAGGGAAAAAATTAATGGTAGTTCAGTGGTAAATGCGAGAGAAATGCGGTAAGCATTATGTTGTACCTCTGTGAGTTCTTGGATCCATGATTTATGCCACGTTTACTAAATTGCAGTGCTGTTCTGTACCCCACTCGACAGACGTATTGTCACTTCTAGGAGCGAAGTGTAACCGACGCTGTGCTCTGGAGCATACCACCATGCATATATATATATATATATATATATATATATATATCTATATATATATATATATATATATATATATATATATATATATATATATATATATATATATATATATATATATATATATATATATATAACTCGTACTCGAATCTGAACCTGGCAACGTTTCACGCAAGAATGTTATCTAGTGAAGCGAGTCTAGCAGTGGCATTGCAGGAATTAGAGGGCAGTAAATGGGATATAATAGGGCTCAGTGAAGTTAGGCGGACAAAAGAAGCATATACAGTGATAAAAAGCGGGCACGTCCTGTGCTACTGGGGCTTAGCGGAGAGGCGAGAACTAGGAGTTGGATTCCTGATCTATAAGGATATAGCTGGTAACGTACAGGAATTCTATAGCATTAACGAGATGGTTGGCAGGTCTTCCTGTCAACCTTAATAAGAGGTACAAATTGAAGGTCGTACAGGTGTACGCTCCCACATCCAATCATGATGACCAGGAAGTCGAAAGCTTCTATGAAAACGTGGAATCGGCGATGGGTGAGATAAAAAAAAATACACTGTTCTGATGGGCGACTTCAATGCCAAGGTAGGCAAGAAGCAGGCTGGAGACAAAGCAGTGGGGTAATATGGCATAGGCACTAGGAATAGCAGGGGGAGAGTTATTAGTAGACTTTGCAGAACAGAATAAGATGCGGATAATGAATAACTTCTTCTGCAAGCGGGATAGCCGAAAGTGGACGTGGAGGAGCCCGAATGACGAGACTAGAAATGAAATAAACTTTTTACTCTGCTCTAACCCTGGCATCATACAATATGTGGACGTGCTCGGCAAGGTGCGCTGCAGAGACCATAGGATGGTAGGAACTCGAATTAGCCTAGACTTGAGGAGGGAACGGAAGAAAGTGGTACATCAGAAGCTGATCAAAGAGTTAGTGGTAAGAGGGAAAATAGAGGAATTCCGGATCAAGCTACAGAACAAGTATTCGGCTGTGACACAGGAAGAGGACATTAGTGTTGAAGCAATGAACGACAATCTTATGGGCATCATTAAGCAGTGTACAATAGAAGTCGGTGGCAACTCCATTAGACAGGATACCAGTAAGCTATCGCCGGAGACGACAGATCTGATCAAGAAACGCCAATGTATGAAAGTCTCTAACCCTACAGCTAGAATACAACTGGCAGAACTTTCCAAGCTAATCAACAAGCGTAAGACAGCTCACATAAAGAAGTGTAATATGGATAGAATTGAACATGCTCTCAGCAACGGATGAAGCCTAAAAGCAGTGAAAAAGAAACTAGGAATTGGCAAGAGTAAGAGAGATCATGAACAGCAGGTTGCCATTATCCCTCAAGAGGAAAGCGTATACTTGCTGTGTCTTACCAGCACTCACCTACGGGGCAGAAACCTGGAGGTTTACGAAAAGGGTTCTACTTAAATTGAGGACGACGCAACGAGCTATAGAAATAAGAATGATGGGTGTAACGTTAAGGGATAAGAAAAGAGCAAATTGGGTGAGGGAACAAACGCGAGTTAATGACATCTTAGTTGAAATCAAGAAAAAGAAATGGGCATGGGCAGGACATGTAATGAGGAGGGAAGGTAACCGATGGTCATTAAGGGTTATGGATTGGATTCCAAGAGAAGGGAAGCGTAGCAGGGGGCGGCAGAAAGTTAGGTGGGCGGATGAGATTAAGAAGTTAGCAAGGACAACATGGCTACAATTAGCACATGACCAGGGTAGTTGGAGACGCATGGGAGAGGCCCTTGCCCTGCAGTAGGTGTAGCCTGGCTGATGTTCATTTTATATATATATATATATATATATATGAATGCTTTTCGAAGCGGTCCCATCTCTCTAGCTCTCCCCCGTGACTAGTTTGCGAAACTTCACACGCTTACACTTTTTTTTCCACTATAATAATCCTAATGCTACGTGTTGAAATATACAGAGATGTAAGGAAAAAAATGAAGTGGTAGCGAGAGAACCCTGCAGTACACAAAGTGCTGGCACATTCAGGAAGCACAGTTGGTCTTTTGTGGCCTTGTGAATCAAATAATGCTTAGACCAAGTTGTCAGGATATTCTTCTGCGATAGTGGTCTGCTTTCAATCCGGATAATATTTGTTGACGGAGCAGAGTGCTGAGTGTTGAAGTGGCAGAGAAGGTGTTCCATACTGTCCGGTCACCCAATGAAAATTGCATGCGCGCTGCTGGACATTCCTAGAAAACTGTATATGCGACGCCCAGCCATATGCAACATAGCAACATTGTTTTGCGATGGCAGATTCCAGGTGAGAGAGAGGATTATTATGGAGATGAAGAGGCTATGTTCTGCAGCAATTTAGGATTGAATGAATGAATTAATGAATTCATTAAAAAAAAAGGAGAACCGAACGTCGGTGGAAGCGCGTCACCGTACATTGGGAAAGGAGCGAGGTACAAAAGAAAAAGAAAATAGAGTCCAGGTGGCAGGCGAAGTCGCAGTTAAGGGTCGAGAGAATTCATTCTGCTTCCGGCAGCCGAGCTGAGCGGTCAGCAGAATCATGGGCTCCAGTGGAGCAGCGGCGGCGGCCACTTTTGGTCGCGGAAACAGGATCACCGACAACGATAATGAGTATCCGTTTATTCTGCCTCAGCTGCCGAAAGGACGAGTGGCTTTGAACACCGTGTTTTTACACGGTGATGTACGTGCCAGACCATACAAGGTCGAAGATTTTAGAGACGCCCTACTGCCGACGGGACTGATGCCGGACGTGGTATGCATAGGGGCGTACCAGATCAACCACGTCTGGGCGGTGACCCTGACTGATGCCACTGCGACGAAACGCCTTTTGGCCTTCAAAGAACTGCAAGTGAAGGGACGACGGTGCGTCATCGTGGACCCACAGGACCAGCAGGTGAAGCTTCGGCTTCACTGGCTGCTGTACGGCGTTGCCGACGAGGAAGTCCGGACTGCTTTCGCGGCTTTCGGCAAGGTGGAGGAGGTGAGCCGGGAGCGGTGGCGCGTCCATGGCATGGGCGACAAGACTTCGACCACCAGGACTGTGCTCCTCAAGCTGAAAAGCGGCGTCAAGGTGGAGGACCTTCCTCATCAGGTTCGCGTCGGTGGAGAGTTGACCTTGGTGGTCGTGCCTGGTCGACCCATGCAGTGCCTGCGCTGCCAAGGCACGGGGCACGTCCGCCGGGAGTGCAAAGTTCCGCGCTGTTCCAGGTGCAGACGTTTCGGCCACGTTGACGCTGACTGCGTCAAATCCTACGCCGCCGTGACAGGACCAGCAGCGAGTGACGTTGCGGCTGAGCACGTCATGGACGTGGTCGAAACGGAGGACGCCGCCAAGGGAACGGGAGACGTGGTTCCGATAGGGACAGTCAGTGGGTCATCGACTGCCGGCGCAGAAGGCTCAGTAGCTGAGACTGCCGGTAAGGCGGGCAAGCCGGTACAGGACATCCCTGCAGTGAGCCGTCCTACGGGGGGCGTTAACGAAGAGGCGCCCGACAACGACACGACGGCATTGCTGCAGGACATGGATGTCAACGACGGTGAGCGGACTGCGACTCTCGGTGCCCCAGTCAAGCGCCCCCACGACGAGACCAAAGAAATGGACGACGGTGCGACGAGCACAAGCGAGGGGCCGCCGCCCAAGGCGCCTCAAGGAAGGCGGATGGGCTACAAGCCAAAGCCGAATCTAACACCCGAAAGGAAACCTGCGGGCAGAACGCCAGCGCCTAACGACACCAAGAAGCCGGGAGGTCCCGGAGGCGGCTAGCCGAGGGCTAGTCGTGAACGGTAAGCACCATGCTCCGGGCCTGCTTTTCCCGCTAGTTGAAAATGGCTGAAATACCGTCCCTTATTGTTGCCACATTGAACGTGCGAGGGTTGGCGGCTAGTCGTAGGCAAAGCCAGGTCCTACGGTTGGCCACTGACCACAACATAGACGTACTAGCCGTCCAAGAGACTAAGGTTGACGGAGAGGAGCAGACCGGGAGCATGGTGCGACGATTCACGCACAGATATTTTGCGGTGGTTAGCCATGCGGTAGGCACGTCCGCGGGGTGCATTCTGTTCGTTAAGAAGCTGCCTGGACTGCAGATTCAAAGTGTATTTTCATGCGAATCTGGAAGGATTGTTTTTTGTGATGTTTCGATATGTGAGGTTGAATTCCGTGTCATATGCGTGTATGCTCCGAATTCAGTGGAGGAGCGTGCCTGGTTTTTTTCGAACCTTACTAAGTATGTCCATTGTGAGAAGCGCGTTTTGTTGTTAGGGGACTTTAATTGTGTGTTGAATGCCAGAGATAGAGTGAATAATGCCGGTGTGCGAGACAAAAGCTGTAGCGTATTATCAAAACTAATAGCGGAAAATGAACTTGACGATGTTTACGAGTGCCTGGAAGGGGGGCGGGAAGTGACTTTTACTCGTTTTCAGGGCAGTAGTCACGCACGACTGGATCGAATGTACATGTCATTGGACACGATTCCAAGATGCCATAGTTATTGTGTTGTGCCCGTGTCGTTTTCGGACCACTGCCTTGTAAAATGTCACATAGGTGTAGTGAAAACGAAACATGCTTTTAATTGGGATCTGTGGAAAATGAATGCCTTGTTACTAAATGATCAGGGGTTTGTAAAAGCAGTAAGGGATGCGGTTAATGAAATATTCGATGATGCAACGGAAACAATAACAGAGAAGTGGGAATGTTTTAAACAGAAGGTTAAAATTAAAGCCATAGAAAGATCGAGTTGCATAAAATTCGAGAGGGAAATGAAAGAAAAGGGCTTAAGAAGACTGCTGGAGCAGCTGATAACGCTTGAGTGTAGAGAGCCTGGTACATATAAAGACGACGTGCGAAACATCAAGGAAAAACTTGAACAGTTCGACAAAGAGCGTTATCAAGGCGCCATCGTGCGTGCGCGAGCACATGCACTAGCGGCAGGGGAGACGCCCACTAAAAGGGCACTGGGTCTTGAGAAGGCGCACGGACGGCGAAACCACATCGATGAAATTCTAATGAACGGGACTGTCGTTGAAGACAATGAGAGCATTGGGAGTGCCTTTTTCGAGTATTACCAGTCGCTCTTTGCATATCAGGAAGCGAATGTAGATGGTTTTAAAGCGCATTTTCTTACTCGCATGCCGCGAATAAGTGATGATTTCAAAGAAGGATTAGAAGCCAAAATAACTGAGGGGGAAGTCGAAAAGGCAATCGACGATTTGAACCCGGGAAAGTCGCCTGGACCTGATGGTCTCTGCGCTGGGTGGTATAAGGCATTTAAGAGAGAATTGGCTCCATTGTTGGCAGATGTATTCAATGGCGCGTATCAGCAGAAATGTTTCCCCACTTCCTTTGGAAAAGCGCACACCATACTAATACCCAAGAGTGATGAAATAGATAAACAAAAATTAGTGTCATTCTATAGGCCAATATCCCTAACAAATGTGGATTACAAGATATTTATGAAGATTTTAGCTACCAGACTCCAAGGCGTCATCAAAGAAATAGTAGGAGACCATCAAACCTGTGGCATCAGAGGGCGAACTATTTTTTCTAACATTCATAAGATGCGATGTGTACTTGAGTGCTGTGACGTCACCGGAGGTGGCGTTGCAGTTCTTCAGCTCGATCTCGAGAAAGCTTTCGATTGTGTCGCGCATGTTATTTTGTTTGCCATCTTGGATCACGTTAATGTCGGTTCCATCATCACTGAGGGCGTGGCCTTGGCGTACAAGAATTGCACAACCAGATTAATTGTTAATAAGTCACTGGGGGCCCCCATTAACATTATGCGTTCAGTGCGCCAAGGCTGTCCCCTCAGTCCACTTCTGTTTGCTATTTATATAGAGGCCATGTGTGTGGCAATAAATGAAAATGACATAATACGTGGTTTTAGATCAGCAACGACAGAAGTCAAACTACTTGCGTATGCAGATGACATCGCAGTGTGTTGCATAGATAAACCAAGTGTAACCGAAGCAATATCTATAGTCAAACACTTCTGTGAAGTCACGGGTAGCAGAATAAATTGGGGCAAATCTCTCGGGCTGTGGCATGGGGATTGGCTGTCCGCACCAGACTATTTTGCGAATGTGACCTGGGTAAAAACTCCCAAGACGTATCTCGGAATCCCCTTAGACAGTTACAATAGCAGTGATGAATATTGGAGGAACCAAACAAGTGAAATTAAAGAAAAAGTAGAAAAATGGAAAGCTACTAACCTGTCTGTTTTTGCAAGAGCGACAGTTTGTAACGTCTTTTTAGTCGCCAAGTTATACTACGTTATACAAGCGTTATATTGTTCTAGAGTAAATGTGCAAAAGCTGCACAGAGTGTTTGCGGTGTTCATCTGGGGTTCAACCTGGGAAAGGTGCAGTCGAACAAATCTGTTCAGAAGAGTGAAGGACGGGGGTGTGGGTTTGGCGCATCTTTTTGTTCGACAACTAGAAAACCGATTTTTGTTTTTCCGCGATGTGCGCGATCCTTTTCTGCGCACAGTATGTCAACTCAGATTGACCGACGCATTGCCGGCACATGTTGTCAGTACGGCCGGCATGACCGGAAGACTTCGTGGCTATTTTAAGGAAGTGGTAGGCAGTGTGCGTTTTCTTACTGTTCGTTTTTCAAGTGATTACCTGTGTCAAGTGAAAAGGAAAACGCTGTATAAAGATGTGTGTGACATTGTTTTCCCAGTGCCGTTATACAGAGCCATGTACAGTGGAGGGCAAGGACAGGACGTCCTTAAACGGGTTAAACGCATGCAGGTGCCACCAGGGGTAAAATCCTTCTTTTTTAGGCTCCACACTGGAACCCTGTCCGTGAAGACGTTTATGGAAGAACGAGGCTGTCTCGTACCCTGGGGTTCTCACTGCTTGATCTGCAAGAAGCCCGAAACGATAGATCATGTGTTCTTGCACTGTTGGGCTGCTGTGTTCTTCTGGGACGTCTTGAAGCGAACCCTGAAGAAAGAATTACCTGTAAACCCCCAAGGGATCAGGTATCTGCCTATTAAGGATGAAGACGGGGTCCCATATGACTTCATTATGTTGAATGCTCTCCACTGTATATGGCGGGCGCGAATGGCTGGGTACCACTGTGATCCCGACGCACGGCCGGTTCATATATATTTCAGAGAATCTATGTCGCGGTTTGTTGATCTACAGAAAATGCAAGAATGTCCACCGGATTGGCTGTCGAGGCTAGAAGCTCTCACAGCCATGAAGGAATTTTAATTTGACAACGCCGGTCCTATACAAACGGATGGCATTATTGTAATTTTTTTTTCTCGCCTTTTTGGATTTCTGAGATGCGTGTAATATTTGTATTTTCAGTGTTATGTCAAAGACCGGCATTAAATAAAAAAAAGGGTCGAGAGAATTAGAAGCGGGAACCGCCGTGGTTGCTCAGTGGCTATGGTGTTCGGCTGTTGAGCAAAAGGTCGCGGGATCGAATTCCGGCCACGGCGGCCGCATTTCGATGGGGGCGAAATGCGAAAACACCCGTGTACTTAGATTTAGGTGCACGTTAACGAACCCCAGGTGGTCAAATTTTCTGGAGTCCTCTCATACGGCGTGCCTCATAATCAGAAAGTGCTTTTGGCACGTAAAACCCCATAATTAATTTTTTTTTATATAAGCGGGAATTTCTGAAACCAGTTTGATTTCAGTGTAGATGTGTGATGTAGCGAGCAAATGACTGGAGTCACCGCAGAGTATGCGTCCTTTGCGGTAGTATAAGCGCCCGCCGTTCCTAGTACTTAACGTTTACCAAATACCAATCTTGGCAATTACTTATTCATCGGGCATACCTCGCCGCGTATACTTTAGTGACAGGCTCTGTGACTCTTACGGTTACGGTTGCCATACTCGTGACCATTGCGTTTGCGGGAATACTATAAACATCGGTTTACTGCACAAGTTAGAGAACAGACAGTTTAGAACAGCGTTTCTCGCTTTACGTACGCTCAACGCAAGCACCTTCGCAGTATGTTACGGTGCGCGTCGCTTTAAGGCAAAAGGCAGTTGTAGCTCAGCGAGCTAGCAGGCCAGCGTGCCCAGTGGGCTAGCGTAGATGCCAGCGCGCATGCCCGGCACAATATGCGCAGTGGCGTCTACGCTGGCACATTGTGCCCGGTGGCTCAAAGACGCCAACGCAAACTTAAGAGCGTGTTAGAAGACAGGCTGTGGTCTTGGGCCTCATGCCGAACATAAACCAACAATCTATTAGCAACCATGCTGTCGTTTCTATCCAAGGTGGTCGTATACTTAAACTTCTTGATTGCCAGTCCTAGCCGCCGCCTACGGGAGTGCGTGAAGCCGCCGGCGGCCATTTTGCTTGTAGAAAAGGAGCGCGGCTCCAGCATATATTTGGCCACGGTGTACGGGCGGCGCTCGCTGCACTTGCGGTTCCGCGATGAAAACTAAAATTAAACCCCTGTAAGAAGTATTTAAGAAGTATATGACAAATAAATATCAGTCCACCGTTGTGCCTCGCTATTGTAGAAAAAAAAATATGTGTCATGGGGGCGAGTGCATTGTATTTAATAAGTAGCGAGAACTGAAAAACAGTCATATTTTCTGTTTTCATCATTCAGTAACCTGCCACGTGTATCGGCAGGGTGATGCCCTTTCGTGGATACGTGGTGCCGGCCCATATTGGCAGGGACATGACCTCGAAATATAGTATCCTTATGCCATTTCTTGAAAAATCACCATTTGTTTAAAAGAGTGTTCAAGTCACTGATGATGAAGCTCTTGCTGCTTTAAAGTTAGGAATGAGCTTTGTTGACTTAAACCTAGAAAACAAGCAAAAAAAATCTATGGGTACTTTGCTGAGCTAAACTGCGATAGGCGAAAGCCTATCTATATGACTGCCTGTATTGCTGTTGTCTGAACTGTTCTGGGAACGGACGCCGCCGTGGCCTGGAGCATGAGGTGCAATCACAGCCATATGGCTGCAAGGTTTGTCGCCGATGTGCGCGCACCCCCACGCGCATGTCCGCGCTCCCCCACGCGCCCACTCGCACAGCGCTACTGGCATGGCGCCTCCTCTCCTTGCTCCCATCGCCGGTGATCACCGCTTTCCTGCGTCCACCACGGACTACGCCCGGACACTCATGAGCCATGAAAGGCTTACGCCTTAATACAACGGTATGTCTCATTTTTGTCCAGTGTTTCAGTTTTAACCGGAAAGTCTGAGTGGAAAAAAATTTACAATAAAGATAAGGCGATGATCTGCACGCAGCCGCAAGTCCACATGCGCTCCGATGGGCATAGCCTGCAAAAGTTGGTCATGTGTTACCTAGCGGCTCAAGCAATGTTCACTTTTTTTTCGTTCGTGCGTCCATTCTGCCTCTGCCAGTGACGGAAACGAGAAGTGGGAAGGCCGATAACTCGAAGGTGCCGGGGGAAGGCGGTAGCGTAGTGCTTAGCGTGCCCCGCTCCCACATGTAGAACGCTGCGGATACAGGGGTTAGAATCACGTGGGCTGTTTGTGAGAACACCTTTCTGTGCTCTCTGGTGGTGACGAAGCTCAGAATGAGGCGGCGGCCTGACGGCAACGGTCGCCGTCAGCGTAACAGAATAAGCGGGCCTGCAAGTCACACCTAAAGCCGAAAGTATAGTGAGAGGAAATACAGTATGCTCCTACCGACAAAAAAGTGATAAATAACGAGCGCTGTTGTTGAGCGAGGTTGTAGACTAATAATGTCATCAAAGACAGGGTAGCGTTCCTATCCCAGTAATTAGAGAGAATGTACATCAACAGCATGTCAACTATTGTGTAATTGAGACTTCATTAAGGTCGTTGCGTGTTTGTGTTGTGTGTAACACGAGCGAGTAGTGTAGGAGATGACACTGAAGAGAAAGCGGTGAGGCGAAGTCTGGGAAAAGCAGTTGAGGATAGCCATATTGACCGTCAGCGCCGTGTTGAAGAAAGCCTGCGACTTCAGTTGCTCAGGTCGCCAGAAAGGCTTGAATGGTAGTATACCGTTGGGCGTATTTGGTAACCACAGCGATAGACACACACTTTGCGAAAACGGAAAGAGGAAAACGGCCGAGTGAGCTGAAAATTAGATTAATGGGAAAACTCATGTGGTGTATGAAGAAATTGAAGAAGGCAATTAGGCGGACGGCCTTTTCAAGTAGCATATGCCAACTAAAATTAATCATCGTAGTCATACTTGCGCCACGCGCTATGGTTGCCTACCACCAGGACATCATAGAGTTACGGTGATGACAGTTCGCACTGGGTGCTTGTGAATAAAAACGAGCACATCAGAGACGCCCGAGGGACGTTGTTACGGTACAAGATCACATCCTGAAGAAAAAAAAGAACTTGTGAACCGGGACATCAGAAAAACGAGTACTACGGCCCTTGTTGATTTTGTTGAGCATGACGTCAGCGTTTTATTCAGCGTTTATCTCTGAGAAAATGAGTTCAAGCTATGTTTATTTGCATTACAATAGCGGGCGTAATCAGGCAAAAAGTGAAAGCATTAGAGGGTGCCTGAGTACTCTGTGTAGATTACGTACGACAATGATAGCAGGAATACAACATTATAAGAGAATATAATTCGAGAACAACTTCACTTACTACTACAGTGCAGTAGAAAGGAAGTGCCTCCAGAGTATACCTGTGGATGACTCAATAAATGAACATACTGAAAAAAAGTCTTGTAGGTCTGTAGTAAACGGCGTAGACCATGCGCGTCTTGGAAACGGGATACAAGTTACTCCTGAAGGCGGAAAGTCCATTGGGCAAATCGGACAGTTGGCTCTCCCAGTGATGAAACCCTGCGAAGGACGCGATGACGCCACGACGACACGCGACATTACGCCAGGAAATAAGGACATTTTTTAAAGCGTTTCTATGCCCCTTTTTACGACTTTTCCACGCCGTGTTGGGGGCTGGGGGTGCATATACATGAAAGGAATGGTCCAGAGAGGAATGGCGACGCGAGAAACTCGTTTGGAGCTTTTAATCACGTCACATATGCACAGTACTGTCTGGAGCTCCCTGGGCGTCGTTACATTAACCTCTTTACAGCTGTAATTATCTGTCACCGCCCGAAAAAGCATTGCAGAAATTGCAACGCTTAGCGCTCTACGAACGTGCAAGTCCTGAGGAGAGGTAAGTAGAATGGTAGAGAGGGAGCAAGGAGATGAGGCAGAAAATGGGTAAAACCGGCGCAATCACGAAACGAGTGAATAACAGCCTTGCCACTCTTTGCTCGCAGTTCCCTTACAGGAGGGAAGGTCGTGACAGGGAAAACGATTACGTTAAGGAAACGAAGATAAGGAAACGCTACTACTATAGACACGACAACAGTTGCGGGCCAAATGAAAGGTACGGTACTGTACGTTTCTGATATTTCTCAAAAATAAACACCATGCAAATTCGTCAAGCGGACTATTCACGCAGGGCGTGCAGATGCAAAGCCACATTAAATCACCGTAGGGTCTATGCAACACTATATAAGGAAGCGGTCGCACGTCAAATCAACGCTATTGCGCCCGCCGCGGTAGCTGTGCGGCTATGGCATCGCTCGACGTCATGGTTTCGATCCCTACCGCGAGAGCAGGATTTCGACGAGCGCGAAACACAAAAATAGTCGTGCACTTAGATTCCACATCGATTCCCAGAGTGCGTGAGATCCGCATAACTTTTTAGGCTGTCAATTTATTTGGTAAGATTGGCGCTCATTAATACAGTATTTTCATACGCAGTGAGCAAAAGCGGCTGTCGTGTCCACAGTAGAAGGGCCTCACTCCCATGGCAATTACATCATTGCCAACTTCCGTGAGATCGTAGTCGTCAAAATTGGATACAAGTGAGAGGGAAATCAGGAAGTTGATGAATGGCAAGAAGACAGAAGCTTGCACAAGACATCAGGATAATGACTTTTTGAGCAGCATGGTCTGGGGGCCGTGCTATGGTTTTAACGTCTATTAAAAATCCCCCAAAATATGAGCAGAGGCCGACAAAACTGCTGGCATTTTGGGAAAGGTGAATCCGCTGGAAATGTCAGGACAGTACTAGCTTAAATACAAAAGGTGACTTAAAGATAAAAAAAGAAAACCATAAGGTTGGTAGCCAAAATTTCGGACAAATAAATTGGCTGTTGGTTCAGCCTAAACCCGATGGTGTGAAATAAGGCGAGAATGTCGGCAAGTGTTGTAGAGAGGTCAAGCAGGTCCTGTGGCCGCTGCCAGCGGCCGGCAACTGTCAGACGACTGCACATATAAGCGAGATGCCTGGTCGTCAGTCGTTACAGGGTGATTTGGGAATAAAATTGTGGGTGTGGACCCTATCACATTAAATACAATGAACTCTACGGTCATTGTTCGACGGCTCGTACGGATTATCGCGCCATGACGATGTAAACAAATTGTCTCACGTGCCGACTGTCACCATCCTCGAACTGCCAACATTCCTTACCGGCCGTAGTTGCTTAGTGGATGTAGTGTTGGGCTACTAAGCACGAGATCGCGACATCGAATCCTAGCCACGGCGGCCGTATTTTGATGGGCGCGAAATGCGAAAACACCCGTGTACTTAGATTTAGGTGCACATTAAAGAACCACAGCCAGCTGGTCGAAATTATAACGGAATCCCCCACTACTGCGTGCCTCATAATCAGATCGTGGTTTTGGCACGTAAAACCCCATAATTTATTATTCACCATTCCTCAAGGATGTGCTTGACATTCGCACAACTTTTGAGTACAAGTGTCAGTTGTGCGCGAGGTCTTTGAGTATGTGGCTAGCCGTTTTCGCGTTAGATATCTGCTAGTCTACATTGCGGCTATATTATATAGGCGGAACGGAAACATGGTCGACAATATGGAGAACAAACAAATCCCACATATATTACTGCACAATAATCTTAAATTATGGCCTTCTTTCACGCACGTGGATATCCGTGACAGGACAGCACTTTCACAACTAACTGGAAGTACTGTACATGTCATGCGCAAAGGTGTATCTGGCCCGGTGGCTAATATATAGGACGTAATATTGGGAGAAGATTCGGCCATAGCATGTTAACGGACGACCAAACAGAGACAGTTTGTACAATTATTGTGTCGTGCCTTTTGCCTCAAGGTGCAAAAGCAACTTATCCATGTATCCATCTAAATAGTTATGCACATCTCGATTTGCAGCTTCTGCGGCAGCCCATGAGTGCGGATAGCAAAGTCGCTAAGGAAATAATCGAAATATTACTGAAATCGATAACTCAAAATCAAAAGCCGTCCACGAGGGCGTCTCTCGTAGACGCTGTGCGATGATCAGACGTTAAGAATGTGTGCCGACTGAAGAAAGGCTGTCATGGAGTGCTTCTGACGTTTACCCTAGCTTGTTTACTCCGTAACATCGAAAAGGTAAAAGAAGGAAAAGAAAGAAAAAGAGCCGTATCAAAAACCCTGAATCAATCGTCGCTCGTCGCCACTAAACGCTCTTAGAATGACAAATCACTGCCAGGCGACGAGCGGCTACGCTTTATCAAGAACACTGATAACGCCAGCGGGACAAGCATTGTGGCGACGTTCAGTGCGCAGGGATAGTTTTAACTATTTTATTTTAGTTTTGTTGACGTCATCACGCGTCATCGTGGGAAGTTTGAAAAGTTTAAAGTCAGTACGCCACGTGGTGGCACTCACGTGAGCTAAACCCTCGTGTCCAGAAAAGCTGGATACGTTAATCTTGAACTGCGCTCTATCGCAGCAGAGCCTAAATGAAAGAATTTCCGTCGACAACTCTGGCACCTTTTGTTATGATTGTTACACGTATCCACGAGAGGACATAAGCAGGCACACACATACGTGTAGCTTAGCAAGGGCGAATTCGCATAGATGCGAGTGCTATGGTGCGGTGACACTAGCTACAATACCCACGCGTAGCCTTAAAACCGAAATATGGAGGATAGCCCGTGCACACATAACGCGTAAAGTTCTAAGATAGCGTCGCATGGCCATGTTGGACACGGTATTTTAAAGCATACGCGAAGATTTTCGTATAGTAGGCTATTCAAAATTATCAATTGTTCTTTCATGTTCGACCGTACGAGTCCGCCGTGAAATGGACCATTGCTTTTAGCACGCCTGAGTCATGCGCTCCGTGACTGCGGTGGCAACATTGAGAACAGTCTGTAGCCGTTGAACCACGTTCTTGAGTGTGTGCGCTGCTGAATGCGGCAGTAATTGGCTCTTCGCGTTCGCAATAGCTGTTCTCGAGGCCAGCAGGTGCTGGCAGGTACCACCATCGCGCATTCAGGCACAAAAGCGAAGCAGCCGTCTGTGTGTTCGACCAAAGCTGAGATTGTCAGATTTTGTCGTCACACAGAGGTGACATGCGTTTATATATATATATATATATATATATATATATATATATATATATATATATATATATATATATATATATATATATATATATATATATATATATATATATATATATATATATACTTGATACCGCGGGCTATGAACCTTTGCTTACGAATGCGCACCATAAGCGCTATACTTAAATAAAAAAGTTGGTTTTACTTAATTTTACACTTGCTACACGTAATATTCTTTGCACGACGTGTTGGTCAAGTAACGCAAATAATCTCCGCAGGCCTCAATTGCGCACTTAGCATGGAATGTTTCAAATAAAGTTAGTGCAAGTTTAACCCCACATGCGCGGTAGTCATTTTCATTTCAATAACAAAAGACAATCTGTGCCAAGGAACTGTAGCCAAGAGTTCGGGCATACACAGTAACTTTGCTGTAACCCATTGCGCAAGTGGCCGCATATGGCACGTGGCATTTGCGACGGAACACCATTTGCAGACACCTGCCACGATTTAGAGTATGCCCCCTCCAGCCAGTAGTTTGAGCGCATACTCGCTTTAAGCCTTTAACACTGCCATAGAAAAGCAGTCTCCGCAACTGCAATTCCACCCCACTGCCTACAGCTCAGTCCGGTCGGGGTCGCCATGGGTTCTTTTTTTTTTTCTTTAGCACAGCCAGTACAACGAAATACTGAAGTTAACGAACGGGCGTTAATGGGAGTTATTTCAGGAAAGAGAAAATTTTGTCTGTAAGAGGCGATTAGTTCGGCTTCAGAAGCAGTTAGTAGGTAGTTGCTATTTAGATAGATCTCAAATCAAGAAACGCAGGATTAGAGTAACACATACGGCAAAGTGGAACAAGGCTAAGAAAAAAAGAAGAGGGGGGTGGTATACGGCTACGCGTAACCCAAACAAGAGAGAGACGCACAGGAAGATGAAGGCTTGAATTGAAGGGAACGTCGCTGGAGCCAGCGTTTCGCCAATTGGACGCTTGTATTCATCAAAGACAATTCCACTTGTCGGTACGTTGGCTTCAGCGAGATTCCCTTCTTCAACCACTGTGTGATGTACGTTACGTGTGACGTTGCTGGCAGAGCAAGAAGAAGCGACGAGAACTGCTAATCAATCGCTCCTTCACTCAGTCAATCTTTATTTCATCACGAGGTGGTGAGATAGCTCCCTTAGGGGTTGCAGAAAATAGCGTCTCTTCCTTTTCACACTCACTCTCTCTCTCTCATCCCGAGAGGATAAGATGTTGATGACCGGGATCACAAAGCCAGGGCGCGACGAGACGCGCCACAGTCCTGATTAATGAGTCCTCGCCACTGAGTAACCAGGTAGCCAGCAGTCTCACGCGCTTACTCATTTAAAAAGGCGTGTTTAACGGAGGACGAATGTGATTTCTTTTTAACATTATTGTGAAACCAGAGTGTTGCTGAATATGAAGACGCTGAATGACTATTTTGCATGTCAGATGTTGAAATAACTCGGTGTCCCAATAATACAGCTAGCCCATCGTGTTTACATTGAATACAAATTTGTTATTACAGATATGTGTTAAATACATATTCCCCATCTTGATGAAGTTGGTGTTCGCCGTCTCGGTGGCAGAAGGCTGCTCATTTCAGTGTGCTCTTCAGATCCGCGTATACACGCCTGTACTCTTGCACGACGGTCGCTCTGCAAAGAATAGAGAGAGAAAAAAAACTGAGGATGACTATTTTCGGTTCTAATTAGGACCACAACGCAAAAGCAATTTTCTTGGGAGCTGTTTGACCAAGCAATAGAGGCTAGTTACCAATGACTACGTCAATTACAAAAATTATGGCAAGTACAAATCAATAGCTGTAAGGCACAACAAGTACATTTTGATTTGAAACGAAAGCTACAAGTAAACTGCTCAGGCTACTTCCCGACAGCTTGCATACTATAAAGCGACGATTGCATGTGGTAATAAACTCATGCTATCGATTTGAGGAAGTCCTGTCACTTTTTGCTTCTTATCGAAACTAATACACAATTCGTTTTTCGTTTGTAAGGGACATTTGCTTTTGTAAGGCCACCGCGTTCGCTAATTATGTGTCCGGCATCGTGATTCGATGGCATCCGCTCTTAAGAACAGTTCTGGTGTAACAAACTCCTCTTGCTTTGCGGATACCTGCAAGCCATGAATTATACCACGCCGGATGACAGTTCTGAAAAACTGCTAGCATATTGTAAGTCTTAAAGACGACACGCTGAAGAAAGGAACCATGTGCTTTCTGTATGTGTGTACTTTGTTTTTATTGTTTTTTTCTTGATTTTATCCGCAACTTCAGATTCTGTTCTTGTTCAATCATGTACCTACCCCCTCTGTACGACCCAAAGTCCGTGAGGGTAAATAAATAAATAAATAAATAAATAGACGAATAAATAAAATAATAAATAAATGAATGCCAAGCACTGATCGTGCGACGTGCTATGTGCGGCGTAGCATCAAGAAGTATTTTATGCGGTGAAAACATCTCGGACGTTGTTCAAACATATGCCTTATGGCTTCTGCTTTTGAGGAACTATGGGACATGCGAGACTTCGCGCATGGCTCCGATGATGCGGCATATTGCCCTAATCTGAGTGGGCCGAATCATGCTAATATTCGCGATATTTCGGGACAAGCAAAACGACCTGGAGAACGAATTCGACAGGAACCACACTGCCGGAATTGCTGGCTTTCCGATTTCTGGCGTAAGTTGTAGATCGTGCTTTTTCTCCGCGTCGTATGATCCTTACAAGGATTTGCGATTCCTGCAGTAGTAACTGGGCGAGAATTACAGGTTAAAAGAAAATAAAAGCGGCCGTTTGTGCATACGCACTTAAATGTCACTCGTCCCGACCCATGGTGGGGTGCTTGCCAGATCATCTTCACCGTCCTCTTGTTGTTTCTGCTCTTGTGCGTGACGTCAGTGCAACCGCGAACGTTCTTGTAGCCCGTGAGACGCAGGAAGTGGCCGATGTCGTTGCCCTGCTCGTCGATCGCTCTCACCAGAAAGCCCTTGAAGAGGGAGTTCTTCGTGTACAGCGTCACTGCAGCGTTTATGAAGCAAACAGAAGGCGAGAAGTTGTCGAATGGCTTTGTTTCTTTTTTCGTTGATTGTCCGCGGGATCTCCTTAATGAACGTGTGAAGCAATTGGAATATTCAGTTACAAATAAGTGGTCAAGCTTGCATGGACGTTTTGCGCTAGCTTGCCGGAAATTTCGCATGAGGGAAGTGATTTTTAATAAGTCAACGGCGCGTTGACTCAAATATTCATGCAGGAGTATTTATTCAGTTATCCTAAATGCCCTGTAGGGGCATTATACATAGTCGGGAAATGATAACAAAGCGAAAATACATTGTAACTCATTGAAAATAACTACGTACCGGCAAATAAAGAAGAGGAAGAAAAAGCGCGATACAAGACAAGGAATCTAGTACACACTACAGTTAACATAAAATTGTCAGCAAATACACAGTGATGGGAATGTCGCAATATGGATTTCTTAGACACTATAGTTAATATAAAACAACGGAGTGATAATTACAATGGGCAAGGTGGGCAAGGTGGCAGCAGTACGAGCATCATGCTTACCCGCTGCCTATTTCTTACGCAGATCGCTTTCCTCGCTTGTTGCCACTTCGAATGTGCTGCGGTCATCTCTCCTGACGTCACAGCTCTCGTGCACTCGCCGCCATCATCAAGATCCCTGGGTGATTCCGCTGGCAGCTGTACGAACTGTCCTATCTCCCTTCCGGATGACTCTCTTGATCTGACCGCCACCACACGTGCCCGGAGCCCTGGTATAGCTAGCACACTGAACCCAGCTATACCAGGCGGATACCAGCTAGCGGATGCTACCAGCGGATGCCTGGTATAGCTGGCGTATACCAGCTATACCAGGCAGTCCCATGACGTCAACGATCATGCCTATATATTCCCAGCCGGATCCTTCCTTCTTCAGTGGGCAAGGTGGCAGCAGTACGAGCATCATGCTTACCCGCTGCCTATTTCTTACGCAGGTATGTTACTTTCAGAATGCCCGCTGCATTCGCTCTGATGACCGATTCTTACTGCTGCTCCCTTGCCCACACCATTCTCGCAGATGCTTTGCTTATATTTCTTTGTACTCGCAGCTCGCTGTTTGTATTAGTAGATTGTTACAGAGTGGTGACATTGAAAGCAATCCTGGTCCTCGCTCCCAAAAAAATCCGAGCCTTTCGCAAGGTTTTGACGATCAACCATCGGTGTCTGAAATGCTCGCTGTGCTTTTGAACGGGCAGAAAAGATTAGCTGAGGATATCGCCGAAATTAAGAACTTTCAACAATCTGTTAATACACGTTTTGAGACTATCGAATCGCGTCTGGCCGCTCTGGAGTCCTCGTCACATAAGCCTGCCGTCCCAAGCGACAGCCTTAACAGTGAACTCGCACGTCTAACAAACGAAATTCACAACCTTTCAACTAAAAATGATGAATTAGAAAACCGTGCTCGAAGGAACAATTTAATCTTACATGGTCTGCCAGAATCCTCCGATGAAGGTAATGAACGCCTGTCCTCAGACATTGCGAAATGGTTTGAGGATAAACTTAAAATGAGCTGTCCTCAAATAGAAAGATGCCATCGTCTTGGAAGGCGTTCACGTGACCGTCCGCGACCCGTGATTATGAAACTTCTGGACTATCGGGAGAAAGTTTCTGTATTAAAAAGTGGTCACAAGCTAAAGGAAACCGATTACCGTATTTCGGAAGATTTTTCACTACGTGTCCGGAATACCCGCAAGAAACTTTGGGAAGCGTCTGAGAGTTTTAGGAACAACGGGTGCACGGTCCGCATACGGTTTGACCATATATTTATTGATAAAGTTCGCTATAACTGGAACAGCGCTTCTAATACATTAGAGAAAGTACATCATAATACAGCACTAAATAGCGTTGCACCTGCCTCTCCGCCTTGACTCCTTCGTCGCAAAACCAATGACCTCCGTGTATTAAATATTAACGCAAGAAGCCTTGTCAATAAATTTCCCGACTTCATCTGTCTAGTAACTGCTCATTCCCCCCATATTATAGGCATTACGGAAACATGGCTACATGACGGCATATTCGACTCCGAAGTTGCGTTAAGTGAATACACATTGGTAAGAGCTGACAGACCAAATGGTAGAGGTGGCGGTGTCGCCCTCTATATACAGTCCCACCTGAAGTTTTCAGTCCTTGAAACCCCATGTGAAATTGAATTGCTTTTGTGCAAGATTCATTTGGAAAGATCATCCGCGCTGATTGGAGTGTTTTACCGGCCTCCTGGCTCTTGTGGTGATCAGTTCACTTTTCTTAGCAACATTCTGCATAATTTGAAATCATCAAATATAATACTTATGGGAGATTTTAATGCACCAGGCATTCACTGGCCCTCTCTCGCCATTACCAGCGGGGACGTGTCACTCTCAAGAAAATTACTGCGCCTTTCCCTATCACTCGGTCTTAGACAGATTGTCCACGAGAACACCAGAGAAACGGCTGTCCTAGATTTAGTTTTTCTTGGCTCAAGTCTTTTCGAGGGTGCCTTCCAGTGCTGCGTTACTGACGGGATTTCTGACCACAAAGCCGTACTGTTCTCGGTTTGCTGTATTGTTCCCAAACCGCGGATTGAGTACTGCACTTTTCGTGATTTTAGCCGCGCCGATGATGCTGCAATTACCGACACACTTAGCGAGTCGTTTGAAAACTTTCATGAATTATCTTTGAACAATGATATCAATGTTGCCGTACGGTTTTTTGAGAATATTGTTGAAACCTGTATTAACCAATTTGTTCCCCTGAAAACAAAAAAGAAAAATATAAATTCACCGTGGATGACAAGAGGACTACTGCATTTATCTCGTCGTGTTTCGCGATTGCGCAAATCTAAAAGAAATGGTAATCCTGACAAAATTACTGAGTTCAATGATGCCAAGAAGGAACTGCGCCAGAAACTAACATCTGCCAAGGATTTCTACTATGCTGTTACTTTGCCAAAATTTATGAAAACAAACCCTCGTATGTTCTGGAAATCGATAAAGCCAAGTAACAGCACAACGAACAGTTTAGTTGTTCAGGACGTGGCAGTTTCAGATTCACTCGCGATTGCTTCCGCTTTTAATACGTATTTTCATTCCGTGTTCACACAGGATAACTCTTCACTTCCACCTTTTAGCTGTGACTCATACCCTCCTATTGAAGACATCGTCGTATCTAGCTCAGGTGTTCTGAACATGATCCTCCATTTAGATACTAAAAAGAGCTGCGGCCCAGATGACATACCCAATTCTTTCCTCGTTCGCTACTCCCTTTGGACAAGCAGATACCTCTCCGTTATCTTCCGTAAATCATTATCAACCTCCACTGTTCCCCAATCCTGGAAGCTTGCTACGGTCATTCCGATATACAAATCCGGTAACGCTCAACTTCTGCAGAACTACAGACCCATTTCATTAACTGCCCACTCATGCAAGCTACTCGAACATATAATTTTTAAACACATCACGGAATTTCTTGAAAGCCATAATATCCTATCCAATTACCAACATGGTTTCCGTCGCGGATATAGCACCACTACCCAACTGATCGAATTCACGCACGATATTTGTCAGTCATTAGATTTAGGCGGACAGATTGACGGCATTTTTGTTGACTTATCCAAAGCTTTCGACACCGTCCCACACCCAAAACTCCTCTACAAGCTTAACTCCATTTTAAATAACCCTTCTCTGGTTGGTTGGATACATAGCTTCCTAACCCACCGTTCTCAGTCTGTGCAATTTAACGGCTCTATTTCCTCTCCTGTTAGTGTTTCATCCGGCGTCCCACAAGGTTCCGTTTTAGGCCCGCTTCTTTTCTTATTATATATTAATGACTTGCCGCATTGCGTGTCCGTTAGTATTCGTCTTTACGCTGATGATTGCGTCCTCTATCATAGTATTAACACACCAATGGATCATGATTTACTTAATGACTCCTTTGCAAAATTTTGTAGGTGGTGCAAGGAATGGCAAATGAACATTAATTTCTCTAAAACTGTTTCCATGTCCTTCTCCAGACGCCCATCTCCATCACTTTTCACGTACACTTTCCATGGTCAAGATTTAAAAAGAGTAACCGAATTTAAATACCTTGGTCTTCATTTCTCCCATGACATGTCATGGTCGAAACACATTGACATCACATGTAACAAAGCTTTTAGACGTCTCGGTTACCTCCATCGTTCACTGCGTAAGGCTCCAAAGGATACCAAGCTGATGACGTATAAAACACTTATCCGACCTATTCTTGATTATGGCTGCATCATATGGAATCCTCATAAGAAATCCGATATTAAAAAGATAGAATCAGTCCAAAAGAAATCTGTGCGCTTCATTTTTCGCAACTATAGCCGAGATTTTTCCCCTTCTTCGCATTATACAGCTACAGGTCTTACAGTTCTTTCATCTCGCCGCCGCTTAGAATGCATGAAATTTTTACACACGCTTATTCATTCTGAGCGCCTTGATACACTAAATAATTATTTGAACTTTAGTCCACCTTCTATCACTAGGAGTTCTCATAATCTCAACCTTATCCCTTTCTTTTGCCGAACGGAGATGTTCAAGCACAGCTTCTTTCCACTGGCCATTGAACTCTGGAATGCACTGCCTGGAAGCATCCGCTCTTTACCTATGCAAGAATTTTTGAAAGCAATTACATATACTTGATATTCATATTTATTTTTGGGCCTGTATCTCGTTTTTTTGCTTTCCTTTTTTTTTCTACCCACTCCTGCAATATAGCCTCACCGAGGCTGCAGTATGTATAAATAAATAAAATAAATAAAATAAATAAACAAATAACCTATAACAGGGCCTGCAGTTTCCAGGTACCCGGCACTAAGTACCCTGAACCGAGTACAGGAAAGAAAAATAAAGCAATAACGTGACACAAGTAAACTTAATCTGAAAGTGATAGAAGTAGAAAATAAAATCAATAATGTTCATAAGAATGTGCTCTTTAAGTTGTTAACAAATTTATCATGATTTGTAAGACATGCAACGTCTTATGAGAGCTCTAATATTATATAAATATATAAACAAACAAACAAATAAAAAATAAGAGCACATTGTTAGCAAGTCACTTGCCTGTGAAAGAGTAGTCCCCAAATGGAAATTTAGTGCTAGAAGTTTCCGCACGCATTGAGTCTATAATGTAAAACTATTCCAATCTGTTTTGATTCCATTCTCCTGACGTCAAAATTACGAACCTCCGACGCAAGCATGGGGCGATGATGCGTAAGATTGTTCGAGAAGCCTAATCAAATGCTCTTCTCGTTTATGGGAAGAAACTTCTGTTTATGTTCAAAGCAAATAACATTGCCTACATTGGCTGGTTTTCCTTATCTAATTCGCTGATAAGAGGCGAGGAGCATGGAGAAGTGGAGAGCGTTTCGGTGGGGTCGAACTATAAAATAAATAACCAGATGAGGAAGGTGGTGCCGGCGTCTGGGATCGGCCCGCTTCCCCTTACTTAGCTTGCGGTGGCTGGTCGAAAATCGCGGCAGAGTGCAACGGCACGTTAAAAATATCGCTAAAACGGATTCTCATAGCAAAGGAGAGTTGGCAGTGGGTTGCCTAAAGGGCTCGACAACGTTGAACTCCTACGGAATTTTTTTTATTATTATACGCAAATAAATCCATTCTTCCCGGCAGCTCTGAGTAGCCAGTGCCCACTGTGATCGGCGGGCAGCCATCTTCTGATATTTTCGGAATGGTTCATATTAATGCATCTTTAATGCGTACACGTCACCTTGACGTGGTGAGGTTTCGCGGTTTTGCGGTGTCACGTTACAGATAGCCGAAGTGCGCGCAGCGCAGAATTTTTTTTTTTGACCAATTGCGGAGGCATAATGGTGACCAAAGCGCTGAATCAGAAATAATTATTTTTCTGTTGGTCGGTCCAATCACGCCTAATCAGTGCGAACACGTAATATCAGAGGGAGGGTTTTCACGGTCTTTGTGACGTCACGTGACAGACTGGGGAAGACAATGGACGCTATAGCGCCCATTGATTCAAATACATGTTAATTGCCAGTATACATTAGATCATTGTAGTTTCTGAGTAACGATCCACACCTTTCTTATTCATTTGTTTTGCGTAACCCGAAAGCACTGTTTATTGCTTTTGTATGCGTTGCTGAAGAGAGTGAGGGAGGCTTTTGAAGGCATTTGGCCTTTGTAATGGAGTCGGACAGGCCATGTAGGGCGTAGGACACATAAGCGTCGGCCTATTAGAATTACAAAATGGATGCCAGGAGAAGGGAAGTGCAGTTAAGGACGCCAGAGAAGTAAGTGATGTGATGAAATTAGATAATAGGGGGGGGGGAGGGGGGGCTGCACAGGGTAGTGTCAACTGGCCAAAGACAGGGGTTTTTTGAGATCGATGGGATAGTGTCCTCGTCCTACAGTGGACACAAAATAGGTCGCTGATGATGATGCCTTACGACTTCCATCACTAGCCAACAGCCAATGTCTCGCATCTTGTGCTAAAAGAGTAAAAACCTGGGCCCGTATTCACAAAACGTTCTTAGGCTAAAAGCGTTCGTGCCAGTCGATCACGACGTAGGGCATATGATTAGCGAAGGCGTCTCAGCCAATGAAAAACAGCACTCGCGAACGAAAAGCTTTGTGAATTCTGACCCCGTGGCAGTATTCCGTTAATTGTTATGTTCATCCTATTGTAATCATTTGTATCGTCAGATGTAATGTCGATTGGCTGATCCCGGTGACATGTGCACGGGGCGCGATTTCGGGCGAATCAATGACGAAGAAAAAACGAGAGAATTAAAAATGAAAATAATCGCGACATAACTACGAGCCCTGGATGAAACGCATCTTTTCCTTCGCTCGTTTCTATAAGCCGCTCTCGATGATCCACGGGTTGCATACCGGCCAGGGATTCGTTAGGGTGAAGGCCGCCTTCTCTTGCACCAGCCGATAAGGCGAGTCGCTGCCGTTGAACTTCCGAAGTCCGCTGTGGAGTGGCAACATGCTGCGGCACACGCTTTCGGGGGCACCGCTCGGCAAGGCCAGTAACGCACCGAGAAGCGTCAGCAGCAGTGATAGTGCGGTGGTCCACGACAGCCCTGGTCTGCGCATTGTGACTCGCGTTTCTCGAACCTGCGAACAGACGAAGCCCGCATTAATTTTGTTGTTCTTGTTTTGCACTCAAACGTGATGCATATACTTAAAGAAAAGAAGAAAAAGACCACTAACAGACGCAGCAATCTTTAGTTGTTTTCTTGCCGCCATGACCGGTCATTAATTAGCGTGTGTCGCATGTCAGAAGATCCACGGAGGAATTGAGACGCGCAACAGCGGCTAGTGTGTAACGCGGCACCTGAAACGAACTGTTGCAGGCAGCAAGAAAAATGTCTGCATATATCAGCGTTCATCGTAGGATCTTATTTGTAAGATGCATCAATGCAGGGCAGCACCAATACGATAGTCCTCTTTCTTTTCGGACAGTCAATCCGCGTCCCAATTCGGCCGCGAAGCAATCGCCCGTGGCTGCCCTCTGTATCGACACCTTCTTTCTCGCGTTTGTCCGAACGTTGTGCGCATGCGTGAATTGCGCGGTAGACATGTGGGCACTTCTCCAAATCTGCTTTTCCCTAGGTGCTACACTACTACGGAAGAGGACTTATACTTTGCTACGTTTTTCCGTAGACGAACTGCACCATACGCCACAGCGGATAAACACTCCGGCAAGCGCTATCTCCGTTCGTCTTTCGTAGCACCGTGCCAGAGCATTGTGCTTTTTTTTGTGTGTGATTAGACGGGACCTCGCTTCGAATTGCCTGTTCCATAAACTTCTTTACCATTTTTTAAATGTTTCTGCACTATTATATCATTCCACCTTTGACTTAGTAGATGTCCTTTTTCTATGCTTCAGCGCCAGGTCTGTCACGGATGGTTCCTGCCAAGGAGAGCGAAGCGCGCGGTGGTGCGTGCTTAGGTAGATGACGCTTTAGCGGCTGGAGAGCGATGAATAATCACATGTTGTTACTGCAAACTTGTTTTTACTGTGAAATAATTATTTGCAAATATAAATTTCTGCCCATGTGACACGTACTCCTCCCATTGTCGAGGTCCCTACGGGCTACAATCCCGTTTACGATCCTGTTTTGACAGAAGTTTAAACGGCAGTTAAACGGGGGAGGGAGAAGAGGGGGTCTTTGGGTCAGGGAAACGCATTCGTGTTCGATGGCGCCGGTGGGTCGCCATTGTGGTACACAGCGGCTCGGGGCTGCCTAAAGGGTGCCACCCGCCTGCACGGCGGCACAGCTACCGAGGCGCCTTACTTTGATGGAATGGATGGATGTTATGAGCGCCTACTTTGAAACGGGACGGTGGGTTGTGCCATCAATCTCTTGCTATTACACTGCCTGATGTCCTACCTAGGTTAAAAAAAGAAAAAGAAAAGAAAACCCCATGATTAATTCCTTAACCCAATTTTTTTCTGATCCCCTGTGAACTTTATTTTTGTACGTCAACGTTTTTTGCACTTTCCCTACTTTTATTCAACCAATCTTCCAATCGCCTCTTACTAACCTCTACTGCGGACATGTTTACTTTCCCCCTGCTCTCGCTGAACCCCAGAGCTTCAAGGAGGCCAGTTGTGCCTGAATCGACCGCTGGGCAGATATCTTCACGTTCTAATAAAACACGTGCCATCGTTTCCCTAGCTTTAGCGCAGCCAGCACACCAGCGCCATCCAGGGGGCTTAACTGACTTGCCCCTTTGCAGCAGTTGCGTGCGCGCCACGCACAGCGCTTCGCAATATCCGTCAGAAAGAATGGCTTATCGACACTGATTGCATACAAAACACACTCGCAAGCGAATGCTTCATCGAGCTTGTTTCGCTGTATCAAAGGGACAAGTATAGAAATAATTTCAAGCAAGATTTTAGAAGACTATTTCAATAATATCTAACCTTTAAGTATAGACTTTCATGTCAGATAACGAAAAACGTATAGATTTTAATATCCGAGAGAGGAAAACGTGATTTAGACCTACGACTTCATCTTATTTGCCACGTAGAAGACTTCAATTATCTGTGGTATTTACATATGGCGCTGTGTAATTCGAAATAGATGCAAAAATTTTACACTCTCAGATAGATAGATAGATAGATAGATAGATAGATAGATAGATAGATAGATAGATAGATAGATAGATAGATAGATAGATAGATAGATAGATAGATAGATAGATAGATAGATAGATAGATAGATAGGGTGTGTGTGTGTCTGGGCGTGCGCGCTCGTGTGTGTGTGTGTGTGTGCGTGCGTGCGTGTGTGTGTGTGTGTGCGTGTGTGCGTGCGTGCGTGTGTGCGTGTGTGTGTGTGTGTGTGCGTGTTTGTGCGTGTGTGTGTGTGTGTGTGTGCGTGCGTGCGTGCGTGCGTGCGTGTGTGTGTGTGTGTGTGTGTGTGTGTGTGTGTGTGTGTGTGTGTGTGTGTGTGTGTGTGTGTGTGTGTGTGTGTGTGTGTGAGACAAATAATTGCGTTAACCTGTCAAGGATAACTTCCGTGCGATGCGCAACAGCATGTCATCCTCATCCGGCACAGTGTATTACAGTATAGTCGCGTGGGGAATACATTCACAGACCCCCCACCCTCCACTCTGGGTATGTTGCCAGAAACCTTGCGATAATTGCCAAGCGCTGCTGTTGCACATTAGAGCAGCTGGTGGTTAGCTCGTATGGCTGTTCCACAGAGTGCATATTTCTGCAACGACACATAAATCCGAGGCCGAATGCTGGTGGCTGTGGAAAACGTTTTCCTTTTTTGCTTCGGCCTATGGCGACGGTAAAGTTCAGGTGTACGGAAGCGGCCTGGCTACGACACAATAATGCCGATAGCAACAACGCAGTCGTCGCCAGTGCAAAGGAATCGACGGAGGAACGGATGGACGGACAAGGAAAACCCAGCTTCGAGCAATTAGCTGCTGCTGTAGTAAAAAGACGCAAAAACTGTACTCAAGTTTGTAAAGCTCCTACTTCCTGGTCCCGCCAAAATACAAGCAGTGCACAGTAGCTACAACAGACAAGAACACGCCGAGAATAATCCACAGCAGGATAACTAAGAACTTTGTACTCCGAACGATAGAAGTGCCTCAAACAGCGGGTCTAACGAGGTGTGCAAAGGTGGACGATCAAATTACAGTAGCAAAAGAGAGAAAGAAAAAAGAAAAAGAAACGTATGAAATGAGAGCGCGGGTGTTCGCTGAAGGAAAGTGAGAGGCTGGGGAAGCGTAGGATTTAAATAGAGAGAGAAAAAAAAAGGTGGAAATGGGTGATGTAGAAAGAGCTATGGCGGTATGGAGAGGAAGTGAGATACGACTTGAGATAAAGGGGAGGGGCAACGCCGTAGCCTTCGCGACAACCTTGCTCGTTACCAGCCACTGCCTTTTTGGTCGCAACATTTGGGAAGAACCATAAAGAATTCTTCTTGGATGAAACATAAAAGAGACTGGAGCTGCCTCATGTAAGTAAATGGCACACAGCTCCATCTACACGCTAATAACGAGAATTTTGGCGGTCCCCATCGCAAGCATTTGCGAATGAGAAAATGAAGTCGATGTTTACAGGCTACCGACATAGCGCAAAAAAAAAAATGCACGTCGAGAACATTACTGGAATTAGAGAGAGAAACAACGTGCCTCAGATTAATGTGAACAACTTCGCATTTTGCAAAGCTAAATCGAATTTGCAGCCACTTTGACGATCGCGTTTGTATAGTTTGATTCTAATGACCGTATCCGGTGTTATTCGGTGGTCTGTGCTGACGGATTCAATTCTCTGCGTCGGGAAGTTTCGTTGCCATGTGCGTGTGTGTGCGTATGTGTTCTGTGTCATAGCAGCTGACGTTATTACAAAGAGGTGGTTTTCTTCGTTGCGGTGTTTCAGCAAGTGGTGTTTAGTCTGGTGCGTTTGCCCGGCAGTTCTTCCAGTTAAATGTGCAAACTCTTGCGTATTACGTGGATGTTTAATGAAATATTTATGTGCGCAGTGTCTCGGAGGAATGTAAGCTACTCAATTCCTCATGAATTCGGGTTCTTCAAGAAATATAACGGCTTCAAAGCTCGTGCGGGGGAAGCAACTTTCCTCTGCAAGATGTGACGTAGCATCCTACCTTACACGTCAAAGTGTATGCGAGTGTTCTATGTCACCCCTTTCATCAAATACGACACAAATGGGCAGAGGAAGTCACCCCGCTGTAAAAGGCTATGTGAAAGTACGAGGACCTCAGCCATTTGTTCACTGCTTTCAATAAATAATGGACAGCATGATATCCACTGTCAAAAGCGGACAACGTGATTCGTGATGAATGCTCCACCGCCAGTCGAAGTGGTCTCACTCGCTTCTTCAAAGTAGCGAGTTAGAGCTAGATCACATGGAATGTATGAATGCACGCCGAAGCTAAAGCTGCGCTCCACTCCGCTGATCGCGGCAGTACCGCTCGCCTGCAGGGACTGCCTCAGGGAGGGAACCCGGCTTGACATCCGCTGTGACTCTCGCGGGCGTACCCCAAAACCATACGAAAATGCTGTTCCGGAAGTTCATGGCACCTCTCACTCAAATTCGTCAATTTATAAACAAGGTGAAACGATAGCTGCGGATAGCATCCCGGTGGTTTGACAGAAACATAAATAGAGGAAAGGCAGCGACGTTAGCCAGGAAATACGTCCTATTTGCTACCCTGCGTGGAGGAAAGACGAAAATGGATTTAGAGCGATGGGAAGGAAGAAATACGAGTATTAAATGGGCATACAAAATTTTGAAGCGGCACGCGTCACTTTGAAGGCGTGCCCACACTATAGCGGGAAAAAACGCGCGCGGCCACAGTAGTGGAAAAACCACAGCCGCAGTGATTCCAGTCGATCTATCACGTGCTTTCCGCAGCGGCAAGGACACGCGAAAGTGTGGCCATGACAGTTGAGGTACGTTTAGTCGCGAGCTGCTTTCCGTATGCGGTTTTTTCGTTCTTGTGGCCGTGCATGCGTTAACAATCTATCTCGCACTTTCGCAGACCGCAGGAGGCGAGCTGTAGCACTCGAGCTGCCTGTGGCGCCGTACGCCTATGCTAACCACAGTGCCTAAAATATTTTGTTCTAAGAGCGGCCGGTTGTCCAATGTCTCAATTGCGGAGCACCGGCTCACTTAGACTCACTCTCTTATTGAGCCGGTTAACGAGTGAGCTTGCCGACCTACGCTTGCGACTTTGACGAAACGATCGCATAAATTGGGTGAATCTTCTCACGTTGAAGTACATCGAGGCACGCGCTGTGCTCCGCAATTGAGACATTGGACAACCGGCCGCTCTTAGAACAAAATATTTTAGGCAGTGGGGTTAGCATAGGCGTACGGCGCCACAGGCAGCTCGAGTGTTACAGCTCGCCTCCTGCGGTCTGCGAAAGTGCGAGATAGATTGTTAACGCATGCACGGCCGCAAGAACGAAAAAAACGCTTACGGAAAGCCGCTCGCGACTAAACGTACCTCAACTGTCATGGCCACACTTTCGCGTGTCCAATGCGGTCACCAAGAAATGCGGTCACCAAGAAATCACGGAGTGCAACGTGACCCTATCACCCATGGTCCGAGATACGTTCAAATCCCATGCCACGTAACGTCCACCCTCAATACAATGTAGGGCGCCGGGTAGCCAGGGCTCGTTCCCTGTTAAAAGCGGCTGCTGCCACTCCGAATCTGGCATGTTTCGTTGACGCCGCCCAGTACGAGTGCTCTGATCACTATGCCGTAGTTTCGGTTGACTCCAATGGCACTCTCATTAATTCAGCATCCGTGCGAAGGGTTTCTTCAACAGAAGCTGAGCAGGTTGCTATAGCTATAGCACTGAAGGACCCTCTACGTTCCAATATCTTTACAGATTCCAGATCGGCAGCCCGAGCTTTCGCCTCCGGCTCGATCTCAAAGGAGGCGGCGGCCATCCTCGGCAGCGAGGGGGCTGCTGGTTTTCATAGCATCAAATGGTTCCCGGCCCATATGGGAATCAATGTACACTCTGAGCTTCTTAACGCCAATGAGTTGGCCCATGACTGTGCGCGAGGTCTTACACACCGCGGCGGTTCAGGTGGACTCACGGGCGGCGACTTAGGGCTGTACAAGGATTCGCTTCTCACCTTCCATGAAATCTTGACACATTATCAACTTGCTCGGCGGTCCTTTCCGCTACCACACCCTAAACTTAATAGACCACAATCGTCGGCGTTTCGGATGCTTCAAACGGGGTCATTTCCCTCCAGGGGCAGATTCAGTCACTTCGCGCCTAATGTAGAACCCCACTGTCCAGACTGTGGGGAGGCGTACTGCTCCTTGTCCCATATGCTCTGGCAATGCCCTGCGTTACGCAGCTCATCGCTAACCACTCTAACCGACTGGGAGGCAGCCCTTAAGAGCGGCGACCTCTCAGAGCAACTACGGGCTGTCCAAAGGGCCTGCGACAGGGCGGAGGACCACGATCTTCCGACCCCGACGTGGGTGCGCCCGCGACGGCTACGGGGACTCCCTGAAAAGGGAGGTACCCTAACGCCGGTTCCTCAGGACCATTAATAAAGTTCTTTGTCTGTCTGTCTGTCACTCTCTTATCGGGTCTTGTCTCGCTTTGTAACCGAGCTATGCTTTGATCGAGTTGGCGAGTTTGAGCGAGTCCGCGTGATCTCAAATAATATATATATATATATATATATATATATATATATATATATATATATATATATATATATACGTGTACTATTGATGAAGGCTTGACCCCGGCCGGAACGTAAGTAAAATCCTGTTTTTTTCCTACATGCTTATATTGCTTTAACTATATCTACGTAGGATCCTGTGATTCTGTCCTTCACTAATATAAATGTATAGTTCATCACTTCATCCAATGAGAAACAAATATGGATTGGTAAACCGGACACCCAACCACCACCGACCTAAGGATTTTCTTCACACCTAAGTTGCCCAGGCGGTGGTTTGAAGCTTACACTGCTTATTGACTCCTTCCTCTCGCAGTGCGACAATACCTTTCATTGGGTAATAGAAAGCAAAGTTTCGACGTGAGTGGAAAAGACAGTTTTGGCAAAGTGGTACTCACCGGGTGAAGAGGCGTTTCAGAGGTGCTCTGTCTGGCGGAAAGGTTGACACTTTGCTCGTCTCTACACGTCTCCGCGCTTTTAAATGCAGTGGCGGTGATAAACTATTGGAGATAGAAAGGAATATTTCACTGCTCGTTGCACAAAAAATGATGGCCGCGTGTGCAAACATTCTAAAGCTGAACCGGGAAGCCCCGAGGAGCACTCTCGTGAGCCATCGGACATAGGGGTGCACTGCACTCAAGCTGCATTATTGCCAATAGGTTCACCGTCCGCTTATCTTCTAACACAATGGTAAGGTCTAAGTCACACCCTACACCTTAACCTGTGAGTTTTCCGATGCACACGGGGGAAATTCTTCCCCCTCTCAGTTGGTCAAACAAAAAAAGAGAAACAAGAAAAGAAAAACGACCGAGGAAACTAAAAAGAATGACAATAAAAGAAGAAAAAGAAGTAAAAAAATCGTGCCGCCATCCGCCAGATTTAACACAATTTGCGCGTGCTCCACGTTTTCTAAGCGTCTGCTTATCAGGCACTTTTAACCATCGATCAAAAATTACTTCAAATATCCAATCAAGCACACTTTCCAGTTTCCGTCGAGCCAGAGCTCCTTAAAAGCAAAACGATGTCATTCCTTAGATTACTGGTAAGCTTACGTTAAAACTGACGTTGCGTGCTGTGTGCAATATCGATTATAGGTATTTCTCGAGGTGGCAGAAAATATCGTATCACGAAATTTCTTCGTTGAAAAAAGAAAAGCAAAAGAAAGCAGATAAACTCGGAACCAAATTTAATATTGGCTGTTTTTTACCCGACTCCCAAGTAATTTCATACAATCATTCTAAGTAGTCTCGGGCTCTAACCAGTCCTTACTTCAAAAACCATTTGGCTAAATTTGTGGCAACGTTTATCGAGTTCGCGATGCTACGATGTGCATTTATGGTTTCACACATTCGCTCGTCGGCGGTGATCATTCGTAGTCTCTGGCAAATGCGCGTGTTTTAGTGTGTCGTGTACTTGTGCTTGTGTTGATTGTATTTACATGTGTGTTTTATTGCGATAGTAATTATATGGACACGCCAGGCGCATTTATGCCATCGCCGTGAGGCTGCGTATGAAGTCCAAGGGCAATAAAATCGTTCCCGCGTGCCATAAGCTGTATGGCCGAGCGAAAGGGTGCGAGGGTGAGCCGGCGATCGCGGCTTAATCTCGCGCACGCAAGCGAGGAAAGCGAGGAGGTAGCTTGCCGTTTTCTGTCGCGCGATAAGATCCGGGGGGAAGGTAGGGTAGTGGGGCCGCGTTCTACCCGGGGCTGCGCGGTCGGGCGCGCCCACCCTCCCGGGCCGCTGTACCTTGGAAGCCATCTCCAACGGGGACACCGTCCGTCGCGAGCCTTTGATGCCTACCGACTGATCGACCGTCAGACAAACAGAAAAGAAAGACATGTCTTGGGGGAGCTCTCATATAGAGACAAAAGTGAAAATGAATATTATTTACATAATAATGTCCCCGTGTCAACTTTTAAATGCAATATTTCTTGGGTATCTTGCTGTCAGCGCCCACTTGCGGCTGAAGGGAGCTGCGCTTCAATAAATTATACTCTATATTTTTCTGGTATTGCATACAGCAACAGCAGATATCATTTGCCTGTTTTGCCTGCAGCGTTTTTTAAGCACCCAACCCATTCCACAAAAGGGAAAGCGATCGCCTTACGGTACCAATTTTAATGCTGTCTCCACCCAGGCTGTAGAGCTCTAACGACGTAGGTCTCTACCAATCCTAGTTCTCTAACAATTCAAAAAACAATTTCTGAGTTTGCTTTTCCGGGAAAGGGCGGATCGCGCAAGAAATTGATGCTTCGAGAATTCTTATATACTATAAAAATAAAATATGCAGCTGTATTGTTTCATGGCAGCGCTAATACCGGATATCACTTCAGCTATATAGCAGCTGGTGATTGGTATGCAAATGGTACGAGAGGAAGTGCTGTGAGCGCAGGTCGAATTGCAATGTTAACCATAAACACCCCAATGTCACGTTCTTATTGAGACTTACGACGGTGGTGCCAGCGCTTTGGGGACGAACCTCGATCGCTTAGCATTAAATCTGTGTGTACTGAAGCTACTTGGGGGACGAACAAGTCGCTTTTTATTTTTCCAAAGAATAGACACGAACTCACCCAGAATGTTAAACTAGTTGGTGTTGATGCAGTTTCTGTGACATGGTTAATAGCGCTAACAACACTTACGTAAAAACGGTGTGGAGCAGAATAGAGCTATAGAGTTGATGCAGTTTCTACATGTCACGTAGTTACTAGCTCGAACAAGACTAACGAAAGAAGGGTCGGGTAGGACAGAGCGCTAGAGTTGGTGTTGATGCAGTTTCTGTGACATAGTTACTAGCGCTAACAAGACTAACTGACAAATGGGGGGGAAAAGGACAGAGTGCTAAGATTTGCGCTGATGGAGTTTTTGTCACGTAGTTACCAGCGCGAACAAAACTAACGAAAAAAAAAAGGCGGTGGCGGGACAGGACAGAGTGCTAGAGTTGGTGTTGATGCAGTTTCTGTCAAATAGTTAATAGCGCGACCAAGACTAAAGAAAGAAAACGTGGCACAGGACAGAGCGCTAGCGCTCTGACCTGTCTATTTAGAGCGTGAACTCTACTCATCGAGATAGAACTCCCAATAGACAGTTTTAGTTTAGTGTACGCTATACCATTGCGTGCGCTATAAAATAGTCTGTCATCACTGCGCATGCGCAGAACGCTAAACGGCCCATAGTCTATAGCTTGCGCACGCTATTTCTCAGATTTAGCTTTAACATCTTTGCGTGGTTTTCGGAGTCTGCGTGAAACATGGTGGCGCTACCTACTGCCCGCTTCGAATTGAATTTGGCGTTGCTTTTATAAAATTAACTTCGTTTGTAGCAAATTACTGTGTAAACGCTTTTCGCTCAGTCTCAGGCCGCTTCGACAACAGAGTATTATGTATAACCTTGCGGTGTCTTCGTCAACGCTTCTCGTTTCGAACCAGTCGAAGCCTAATGAAAGAAACATTCCAGATGTCCATGCCACCTATCACTACAGTCGGGAGATAGCCGCAACGACGGCATATGGCCTCTGAGATTCTGCGATCGCGCAGGCCAACTAAAATTTTAAAGAACGTGCGCTGCTTAGCGTACGCTATACTATAGCGTATAGTGCATATATAGGCTATATGTAGCTTACAGTGCGTATATAGCCTATATATAGCGTATAGTACGTATAGCTTATATAGCGCTATTCTATAGCGTACGCTATACTATAGCGTATAGCGTACGCAATAGTTGCGCATGCTAAACTGAAAGTGTCTAATGTCTACTCGGCGCGCCTTCGACCTTCAGTCACCGGCGCGCAAATGTGAAGGTGTGACGTCATGTCACGTGATCCGCTGCGGAAAGGCGTCACATGTAGCTGCGTTCGCTCGAGCTTCGCCGCTGTGTACCACGTCACTAAGCGACGTTTTTCAGGGCTAGTCCGACATAGCGTCAGCGCGCGCACACGTTGCGTCACATTGGCGAGAGCAACAGCGTGTATGGTTCGACCGATGGTTCGAGGCACTGGTGGAGCCAACGAAACCGCGGACGCTGCCAACGCAGTCCGACGCGCCCGGCGTCGAACAACGGTTGCGCGCGCCGGAAATGTCGGACTATAAATGCGCCTGAACAGCTGCTTCGGCGGAGCTTGGTCACTTAACGCCGTATTCAGAAATGCATTTTAACTTGAAGCCCATGCTTGACTTGAACTAAATGACGCCTGTCGTGAACGCACCAAAAGAAACGCAATGAGCGTCTTGGGGGCGTTCGCACCAGGCGTCATTTATATCATGTCAAGCATGAGCTTCAAGTTAAGATGCATTTCTGAATACGGGGGTCAGTCTCGCCATGGATGAAGCTCTTCCACTTTTCGCTTCAGGCGCCAGGCTAAGTCTGAGCCCCCTGCCGATTCAGCTCGCCGGGAAGAACCGCTGAAGAACCTGTGCCTAACCATTCTTAACAGGGCTTTCGCTCGTATAACTACGATCAAGCCAAGTTGAGCCCCAGCCATTTTTTTACGTTCGTCTAGTTCCTGCCAGTAACTATGTCACAGAAAAGCATCCGTAAAGTGCAATTTAGTTTCTAATGCACAGATAAGCTCTAAAATTTTGATTTTGTAACTCGAAAATTCAGCGAGAATTCAAGAAGGACGCCAGTGAACAATGAATTCGTGATGGCTCGACAAGCACGCGCCGGTTCTGCATAAGATGCAGAAACGGCGCGTAAGGCTGTGCAGTGCAATAGTGAAATTTGCTGCAGTCTTTTCCCCAAAAGCCGCGGTATTTGTATTGATGAGAATTATGACCCTCAAACGTCCATTGATATGAAGCGTTTCGGCACGCCTACGATGTTTATATCACGATTTCGGCGACGTGGAGGATACAAAGGTGCCTTTAATGTTTCTGCGTGACACTGTTCTCAACGAGTTACTTTATTTTTGGATATGTTATGCTGTGG